>NC_052321.1:14630336-14792836 GCF_016432855.1 Salvelinus namaycush | reverse complement strand
TATACATATATATTTGATTTTTATTTTTCGAAATGTATACTTTGACAATGTAAGTAATAATGAACTTGCCATGTCAATAAAGTCAATTGAATTGAATTGAATTGAGAGAGAGAGAGAGAGAGAGAGAGAGAGAGAGAGAGAGAGAGAGAGAGAGAGAGAGAGAGAGAGAGAGAGACTTTTGACTTTTTGTCTTTCTTTATTGAAACATTCTCATTTCATTTAACACTCACCCCCCCCTAAAAATAAAAAAACAAAAATATATCCTGTACTGCATACATGTACCATACTCACCTTTCCATCTACCACATGATACAAACCAACATCACCATACACAAAAACAATACCCTCTCCTACAACCGTATATCCAAAACATCTTCCCCAGCAATACAGACAGCCCCCCCAACACACCATATCTCCTCAAACATCTCCACACATTTGATCAGTTTATAGAACTCAAACTCAACCCTAAGGCGCGCAGAGACCATCCCATTAAACAATAGTAAAGGGTCTGTTATCCCCCCACCTTTGACCCTGTTTCTCCTTGTTAGCCAAATAGCTAATTTTGCCTGAGCAAACAGAAAATTCAACAAAACACATTTTTCTTTCTCCTTACTCGAATACCTGTATCCCATTATAAACATCCCAACAGCAAAAACCACCCCCAACCTCTCACACAGACATTCCAACAGAGACATTAATGGCATTAACCTGGTGCACACAGAAAACACATGAATCACAGTTTCATTCATTTGACAGAAAGGACACCCCTGCCCAATTCCCGGATCAACACGTGCCAACCAGCTGTTAGTGGCCAGGGCTCCATGAAGAACCCTCCACTGGAGGTCCCCTGACCTCTTTGGTACTGGGGGTTTGTAGAGCGCCCTCCATCTAAAACCCACCATACTCTCCGCCCCACATACCCCCTGCCACTGATGTGCCTTCACTCCTGTTAGACTTCTAATGTTCCTAACCTTAACGCAGAGGTTGTAGAGAGCTTTACCTCCCACCCCCTCAAATTCCCCCAGGCTCGGAGTGTTAAAATCTAACAAGTCCTCCAGACCCCCTTGCCAGTCTCCAGTCTCTGCCGTCACCTGCAGTGGCGGAAACATTGGTGGCCCCTCTCCCTTTGGCCTCTCAAACACCCCCCTTACCTGCTCAGACAGTGCCTCCTGGACCTCCTCCAGGAATCTCTCCAACAGTCTAAGAGACGTTATTCCTGTTTGTTGCGCCAAGACCTCCGGGGTTTTCCACCCCTCCTCTCCCAGCAGTCTCAGGTCACCTAGCCTTCGTAAACCCCCTGCCATCAGTTGCCTCTGCAGGGTGGCAGACTGAACCGATCTCAAAGGGATGGCTGGGTTGTGGAAAATAGGCTCCTCCCACACCCACTGCCCAGGCTCCACACCCCCTTCTCGTATGGGCCTTAGCAGCTGCCAGGCCCTCAGCACCGCAGAGTAAAACTCTGAGATACCTGCTGTACTCAGCCTCTCCAGCTTCATGAGGAACAGCTGCCGGTCCAACCCTAATCCACCAGCTCTCCTCAGCAGTGCGCATGCTGGTTCCCTCCAGCCAACATCGGTATGATACAGCAGTCTCTGTACCGCCTTTAGCCGGAAAGCAGCCATCCTGCTCTCCAGTTCCACCAGGCCCTGTCCTCCTTCGTGGACGGTCATGTACAACACTGCTGCCTTCAGCCAGTGATGTCCCGACCAAAAGAAATCCACCAGCTTGCGTTGCAGGTCTGCAAGCAGACCGGCGGGGGGGTTGAGGACAGCCAGTTTATGCCACAAGGAAGATGCCACCAGGTTGTTAATTATCAGCACCCTCCCTCTATATGACACTTGGGATAGGAGCCACCTCCACCTGGCCAGTCTTGACACCACTGCCTGTGACAGCCCCTCCCAGTTCTTCCTGACCCACCTCTCCGAGCCCAGGTACACCCCCAACACTTTAAGCCCTTCACAACCCCACTGCAAACCCCCTGGAAGCAGAGGAGGAGCCCTATCCCCCCATGCCCCACATAACAGAGCTTTGCTCTTTCCCCAGTTTACCTTAGCTGATGAAGCTCCCTCGTACACCTTCAGACTGGTCTCTAGTTCCTGCATATCTTGCCCATCCCTGACCATCACAGAAACATCATCTGCGTATGCTGAGACTGCTATTCCTGTCACCACACCCATGCCTGTCCAGCACACTCCCTGCAGTCTCCTGCGTAGCAGTCCTAAAAAAGGCTCAATGGCTAGTGTGTATAGCTGCCCAGATAGAGGGCATCCTTGTCTAATGCCCCGTCTCACCCAGACTGGCCTACTGAGCCCCCCTCCCACCTTAACCATACATGACACCCCAGCATACAACAGCTTCACACAGGTCACAAAACTCTTCCCAAACCCAAACACAGACATCACATTAAACAGATACTCATGATCCACTCTATCAAAAGCCTTCTCTTGATCTAAAGAGACCAGTCCAAAGTTCACATTAGAACCTCTCGACAAGTCCAACATGTCCCTAATCAAGAACAAGTTGTCCGTGATTGAGCGTCCCGGTACACAATATGTCTGGTCCTTGTGTATTATAGAGTCCAGATGGGACTTCAGTCTGTTAGAGAGGACCTTGGCAAAAATCTTGTAGTCCGCACAGAGTAATGCCACAGGCCTCCAGTTCTTAAGTTCACACAAGTCCCCTTTTTTGGGCAGGAGAGTCAGAGCCGCCCGACGGCAGCTCATCGGCAACTCTCCTACCCCGATGCATTCACGCAAGACGCAAAAGAAATCCTGTCCAATTATTCCCCAGAATTTTTTGTAAAACTCCACTGGGAGTCCATCGACCCCCGGTGCACGACCGGGGGACATCTGGGTTACGGCCTCTGCCAGTTCATGTGACAACAGAGGAATGTCCATTTCATCCCTCTGTGCCCGAGAGAGCTTAGGGAGTCCTGCGAACAAGACCTGAGCACACATAGGATCACACATTTCTGCCCTATACAATTCAGTATAAAACTCCACAGTCCGCTCCCGCATCTCCCCCACCACAGAGGTCACCCGCCCATCAGACAGCCGTAGACAATGCATACCCTTGGCTTCACTGCTCTGTCTTTCCAAACCAAAGAAGAAGGAGCTGGGAGCATCCATCTCCTTGAGCATGGAGAACCTAGCTCTTACAAGTGCTCCCTTTGCTTTAACCTGGAAAAAACTGCCCAGGTCCCTACGTAATTCGGCTAAATTAGCCTGGAGGCCTACATTGCCTTGCCCCACCATCTCTACCTCCATCTCACTAATACACCGCTCTAGTTCCCCCAATACTCTCCTAGCCTCTGATGATGAGAGAGCTGTGTACTGTTGACAGAAAAGCCGAATCTGCACTTTCCCCACATCCCACCATTGACTCAGAGACTCATACTCCTCTCTTCGCTGCCCCCACCTTTCCCAAAAGGTCTGGAAAACTGAGCAAAAAGTGGCATCTTGTAAGAGCTTTACATTGAACTTCCAATAAGATGCCTGCCGGGGCCCTGGTGAAATAGACAGCCGAGCCATGGTTATGTGATGGTCCGAAAAACCCACTGGGAGAATGGTAGCGCCCAGCAGCCTATTGCTCTGATTCCTAGATATGTAAAAACGATCAAGTCGGGCTGCACTCACCCTAGCCCCAAAAACCTTCACCCATGTATACTGTCTTGTGTTTGGATGTTTAGTTCTCCAAACATCCACTAGGTCAAACTGATTAATGATGTCCCTTAACACTCCCACTGACACTGAATGAGGCTCTTCCCCATTTCTGTCTTTTGTAAAATCCATTGTACAGTTCCAGTCACCTCCGATCACCAGCGTCTCCTCAGGCGCTACTTGTGAGAGTTCCTGTCTAAGACTCCCAAATAGAACCCCTCTTTCTCTCCCTGTGTTAGGCGCATACACATTTATAAAAACAAAACCCATGCTGTTAATTTCTGCTTTAACAACAAGCAACCTACCCTTACACACTTCCTTTGAGGAGCAAATTTTTACTGACAGACCCGGTGCAAAAAGGACTGCCACCCCTGCACTAAGATTTGTCCCATGGCTCAACACACTTGCCCCTTTCCACCAGAGCCCCCAATCAACTTCATTCACCACATCACTATGCGTCTCCTGCAGAAACAACACATGTACTTTTTTTTGTTTTACATATTCACCCAACACACTCCTCTTTCCCGCATCTCTGGCGCCATTTATATTAAGCGAGCCTACCCGAAGAGTCTCCATAAGAAGTGGGAGAAAAGCCAGCAGAGAAATAGACCAATAGCAAAGCTCAAAAAGCCCCAGTGTCAGAAAGAAATTAAACATTTAAACAGTGTCTGAAGGTAAACCTTTACGCACTGTTGTGACCCACTTCCTCAACCTAAACCGTTTCCTGGGTGAGAGGACACCATGCCCCTCATTTCTCATTGCATGTTTTACTGATCTTACAAACTTTCTAGGATCAGGAAAAAAAGCCTCAAGATTAACTTTTTTCCCCTTAGTCTCATTCAGGAACCTTGTCAGTTCTCTCAACGTGTACTTAGACCCCTCTGGTTGACTGGCTGTCAGCTCCGGGCCAATTGAAGAAGAGTCTGAAAAAAATAACTCCTCATCCTCTTCCTCAGACTCACTTTCCTCCTCTTCTCTATCTCCCACCCTGACCACCTGCTCTTTCTCTCTGGTTAGGGCCTCACCCACAGCAACAGGCAACATTTCCATTGTGCCTTTGCCCACACCCTTTTTCCTTTTCCGCTTGACACCCTCCTCCTCCACCCCTAATCTCTTACACTTCCCCACTATACTCTCCTCATCCACTAGAATAACCTGACTAGACCCAGTATCATCTACACCACCCTCCATAGCATGACTAGGCCCAGCATCATCTACACCACCCTCCATAGCATGACTAGGGCCAGCCTCAGCTACCCCACCATCCATAGCCTGACTAGACTCAGCCTCTTCTATACCACCATCCATATCCTGCCTAGACCCAGCACCCTTTACACCACCCTCCATAGCATAACTAGGCCCAGCCTCAGCTACCCCACCATCTCTAGCCTGACTAGACCCGGCCTCTGCTTCCCCACCATCTCTAGCCTGACTAGACCCAGCCTCCACTACCCCACCATCTCTAGCCTGACTAAACTCAGCTACAGCTACCCCACCATCTCTAGCCTGACTAGGCCCAACCTCATCTACACCACCATCTCTAGCCTGACTAGGCCCAGCCTCTGCTGTCTGCATCTCCTTACCCCCTGCACTTTGACCTCGATTTCCCCCACTGGCGCCTGTACCCTCACCTTGTCTACGGCCTTTGTGTGGGCACGCAAAACTCTTGTGCCCCAAATCCCCACATTCAAAACACCGTAGACTATCTGTGCTGGCAAAACCTGCATAGAGCCCCTCCCCATGTCTCACTTTAAAGTGCACATTTAGCTGTTGCTCGTTGTTGTTCAGAAACATAAACACTTGCCTCCGGAACGAAACAACGTGTTTAACGGCATCTGCCTGAAACCCTGCTGACAGTACACGGAAACCGCTAGCAAACTTACCAAAACGACTCAGCTCTTTCCTAATTTGATCATCCGTAATAAACGGAGGCAAATTTGCCACTACAACTCTTGTTGAAGGGGTAGAGAGAGGTGAAATTGACACCAACACATCCCTTACAAATATTCCGCTAGCAATTAGCCTACCAACCAAATTAGCCCTTTTCATGAACACAACCACAGCTTTGTTCATTCTAGAAGCAGAATGTATAAACTCAGCTCCTACCTGTTCACCGACCGCGAGCAGAACCTCCTCCACCTTAACTCCGTTCTCAGGAACACACCTGAATCCATGCTGTATAGACAGCGTCTCCTCCGCGCTAGGCTGAGAAGCCATCGCGCACACCACAACTTCCAAACCCCAGGAAAGTTTCTCTGTCCTCTTCCACCCTAACTTTGAAAAAAAAACTTTGGATACCGCTAAAACAAATATTGCATTAACCCTCCACCATAGAAAATAACATGTAAAGAAAGGAATCAAGAAATTAGTTAGGATAGAGCTTTCCACACCAAACACTCAAACTCCAAAAACACCCAGCATGCACTGCGAGAGAGAGAGAGAGAGAGAGAGAGAGAGAGAGAGAGAGAGAGAGAGAGAGAGAGAGAGAGAGAGAGAGAGAGAGAGAGAGAGAGAGAGAGAGAGAAAGAGAGAGAAAGAGAGAGAGAGAGAGAGAGAGAGAGAGAGAGGATAGGCTACCAGTCCTGTTGGGGGAGGACACAGAGAGCTGTGGGTTGGCAGCGCACTACATTGCTGCCTGCCATATGTTGAGGGACAGTGTCTGACAGACCAATCAACCTGCACATGTACTCTACTGTATGCGTATTGTTATTGTTGAATGTATGGTTATTTTGACCCTTGGTTATTGTTGTTACTGTTGTCCCGTTGACAATTTTGATTCTCATTTTTATATTGTAAATAAGCTTTGGCAATATGTACATTGTTACGTCATGCCAATAAAGCAAATTGAATTGAAAAAAAATTGAGAGAGAGAGAAGAGAGAGAGAGAGAGAGAGAGAGAGAGAGAGAGAGAGAGAGAGAGAGAGAGAGAGAGAGAGAGAGAGAGAGAGCGAGAGAGAGAGAGAGAGAGAGAGAGAGAGAGAGAGAGAGAGAGAGAGAGAGAGAGAGAGAGAGAGAGAGAGATGTGCTGTCTGGTCTGTGTGATCTAGTTAGTTGACCTGTGATTATTATTTAACATGTATGTTCCATTGATCGGCTGGTGTGATGTTTATAGATAAGTAAAAAAATATATAAATAAAAGTAACAAATAATTAAAGAGCAACAGTAAAATAACAATAGCGAGGTAATATACAGGCGGTACCGATACAGAGTCAATGTGCGATGGCTCTGGTAAGTCGAGGTAATTGAGGTAATATGTAAATGTAGGTAGAGTTAACGTGACTATGCATAGATAATAAACAGAGAATTGCAGCAGCGTGAAAGGGGGGGGGGGGCTGGGTAGCCATTTGATTAGCTGTTCAAGAGTCTTATGGCTTGGGAGTAGACGCTGTTGAGAAGCCTCTTGGACCTAGACTTGGTGCTCTGGTACCGCTTGCCGTGCGGTTGCAGAGAGAACAGTCTATGACTTGGGTGGCTGGAGTCTTTGACAATTTTTAGGGTCTTCCTCTGACACCACCTGGTATAGAGGTCCTGGATGGCAGAAAGCATGGCCCCAGTGATGTACTGAGCCGTTCGCACTACCCTCTGGAGGCCGAGCAGTTGCCATAACAGGCAGTGATGCAACCAGTCAGGATGCTCTCGATGGTGCAGCTGTAGAACCTTTTGAGGATCTGAGGACCCATGACAAATCTTTTAAGTCTCTTGAGGGGGAATAGGTTCATGTGTGTGTGCGTGCGTGTTTGTGTGCGTGCGTGCGTGCGTGCGTGCGTGCGTGCGTGCGCGCGCGCGTGTGTGTGTGTGTGTGTGTGTGTGTGTGTGTGTGTGTGTGTGTGTGTGTGTGTGTGTGTGTGTGTGTGTGTGTGTGTGTGTGTGTGTGTGTGTGTGTGTGTGTGTGTGTGTGTGTGTGTGTGTGTGTATGTAGGACTGGAGTAGAGAAATCTGTTGCAGTGCCACACCCATCCCCAGTGCTCATAAATCCTCTAGTACCCATTAAGTATGCTAATGACTGTGTTTGACATCCTGAGACAGACAATACGGACAGGCCAGGCTATTGTTCAGCTGGGGGGTCTCTCTGTGTCTGTCTCTCTGTCTCTCGCTCGCTCTCTCTCGCTCTCTCTCTCTCTCTCTCTCTCTCTCTCTCTCTCTCTCTCTCTCTCTCTCTCTCTCTCTCTCTCTCTCTGTCTCACTCTGTCTCACTGTCTCTCTCTCTCTCTCCTCTCTCTCTCTGTCTCTCTCTCTTTCTCTGTCTAACTGTCTCTCTCAATTCAATTCAAATGGCTTTATTGGCATGGTATGTTTACATTGCCAAGACAGGTGAAATAGATAATAAACAAAAGTGAAATAAACAATCAAAAGTGAACAGTAAACATTACATTCATTAGTTTAAATGGAATAGACACGTTTCAAATGTCATATTATGGCTATGTACAGTGTTATAATGATGTGCAAATAGTTAGTACAAAAGGGAAAATAAATTAACATAAATATGGGTTGTATTTACAATTGTGTTTGTTCTTCACTGGTTGACCTTTTCTTGTGGCAACAGGTCACAAATCTTGCTGCTGTGATGGCACACTGGTATTTCACCCAGTAGATATGGGAGTTTATCAAAATTGGGTTTGTAATCTGAGGGAAATATGTGTCTCTAATATGGTCATACATTTGGCAGAAGGTTAGGAAGTGCAGCTCAGCTCACCTCATTTTGTGGGCAGCTTGCACATAGCCTGTCTTCTCTTGAGAGCCAGGTTTGCCTATGGCGGCCTTTCTCAAGAGCAAGGCTATGCTCACTGAGTCTGTACATAGTCAAAGCTTTCCTTTACATTTGGGTCAGTCAGAGTGGTCATGTATTCTGCCACTGTGTACTCTCTGTTTAGGGCCAAATAGCATTCTAGTTTGCTCAGTTTTTTTATAAATTCTTTCCAATGTGTCAAGTAATTATCTTTTCGTTTTCTCATGATTTGGTTGGGTCTAATTGTGTTTCTGTCCTGGGGCTCTGTAGGGTCTGTTTGTGTTTGTGAACAGAGCCCCAGGACCAGCTTGCTTAGGGGACACTTCTCCAGGTTCATCTCTCTGTAGGGGATGGCTTTGTTATGGAATCACTTCCTTCTAGGTGGTTGTAGAATTTATCTGCTCTTTTCTGGATTTTGTTAATTAGTGGGTATCGGCTTAATTCTGCTCTGCATGTATTATTTGGTATTATACATTGTACACGGAGGATGTTTTTGCAGAATTCTGCATGCAGTCTCAATATGGTGTTTGTGGAAGTTACCTGTGGTGCAGATGTTTAGGCGAGGTAGGAGATTAACCTCTCTCTAGTAGTATGTAATGATGTAATGATATGTGGTCATGCAGTATGTGTGAAGATTAACCTCTCTCTCCTATCTACCCCCCCCCCCCCCCCCCCCCCCCCCCTCTTCTCCCTCCCTTTCTCCCCCTTTAGACTCTATGCACGTAGAGGACGTGGAGGCGGTGCAGAAGCTCCAGGATGTGCTCCATGAGGCCCTGCAGGACTACGAGGCAGGCCAGCACCCGGAGGACCCTCGTCGGGCAGGCAAGCTGCTGATGACCCTGCCCCTGCTCCGTCAGACCTCCACCAAGGCTGTGCAGCACTTCTACAGCATCAAGCAGGATGGCAAGGTCCCCATGCACAAACTCTTCCTGGAACTGCTGGAGGCCAAGGTCTGATTGGCCAACCACGTCCACCACCTCCGAAATGTCAGTCAGTCACACACAGGCTCCTCCCATTGACCCCCCAAAACCCCACATGACATCTGAACTTCCCAAACTCGCCGCCCACTGAGAAAGATGGGTGGGAGTAACCTCTGAACTTTAATCCCTGACCTCCGTGCATTAGGGGAGACACTGACACTGAGACGAGACCTCTGCTGGAGGGTCGTCTGTGTACAAACTATAGCCAAGTCATAAACCAGCTACCATAACAATGGCACTGTAAACTATTGACTATCGACCTCGTGTCACTTATACATATAAGAATGATGAGCAATGTGATTATTGACTATTGACTGATGAAAATATTGAAAGGAGGAATTTAAAAAAGAAAATAGAGAGAGAGAGAGACACTGCTCTGGTTGTCTTAGCAGCAGATAGACTGTAAAGCTTCTTCATCTCAGTTTCCCAACCCAGTTTATACAGGACATGCTCTGCAGAAGAAAAAAGAACATTAACAAATACTTTTTGTTGATGATTTTCATGAAGAAACGGATAACGGAAAAGATAAGAGAAGACAAGAGGAGACTTGCCCTGCCAAAGGATGGAGATCCATTCAGTTGATGTCCAGCAAACTTAACCATCAGCCCCCAACACCTCATCTGATAGTCTGAGGAACAGTCTGGCCTGCTTAACTACAGTGTTAGAACACACACAAAGTTCCCACATGCCAGCCGATAAGATCGTTGTCATCACCCCCAGCCTTCCCTTTGGGTTTGTCATTTTAATCCCTTACAGCTATTAGACTTCCTCTTTACCCTTTCTGTTGTCTTCCAAAGGGTTTTTACAGACAAGAAGTAGTGGCTTGATTATTGTTGTTACCTTTTCAGGGAGAGGGTGAAGCTTTAGTCACTCATGCAATATGAATGAGAGGTACAGGAGGGCTGAAGGGACATATTTATGCTTGTTGCAACTTTTTTGGTCTTATTTTTATTGAAATAAATAAGGGTGTAAGTATATGATTCGGTCATCATATATGGTCTATGATTATTTTATTTTGTTTATATTGTGTTAATAAGAAATCAATCAATATATGTTTATTTCTATCAGCTTTACCACTTTCAGTAATTATATATGAATATATATATAAATATATATATGGATTGAATTTTATCTTCTCCAAGCAATAGTCATTTAAAAGGAGGGTGCATATTAACATGTATGCAATTAAAGTTTGTGCCAGTCTTTGTTGGGAAATGTTAACATTTCTACCAGGTGTAGCTTCTCTCTGTGTGCTTGCCATAGGCTATTAGATGACATAGTCCTAGAATCAAGCTTACCCAAGGCTAGGGAAGCACCATGACTGTGCAGGCAAGCAGGTAACTCATGCATTAGACTCTGAAGACCACCATTGTACCAAGAACAGTAATCTATAACCAAGATATAATACTAAACTAGCATTTAGGAAAGCTATTATCAGCAACGGGGTCATAGGAAGGAATGAGGTTGGGATTTGGTATCGGGTTTTTGTACGCAGATTAAGAACACGAATATCCGAAATCTAGATTATGACGTAATCTAATATAAAATGGCAACTGGTTCCAGTTGAGAACCTAAACGATAAATCAAGTAACCTACGTCACTCTCTATAACAAATATGTCAGTATTATTAGTAAGGGGTATTTTCTGAACCTTCTTAACCATTGTATATTGTAAATTAACAGATTATAATTCTAATCTAATACATTTTATTGGAATAAAAATTTAAAAAATAAGAAAAAAATGAAAAATTGTAGTTCAGCCTCTCAGTGTTTCATGTTTGCTGTGCTTTTTCTGAAAACGCTCCCTTTCTTTTCTTTCGTTGCTTTTTTTCTTCCCTTTTGTTTCATTCAACGTCGTCGTTGTGTACTTTCTTGTGGTGGTTCCAGTTCTCGTGGCGTGCGCTTTTTTAGACACAGGGTAGAAGTAGAGAAAATAGTGGAGGTACCGACCCTCAGAAGATAAGGGTCGGCGTGTTCTCACATACCTACCGACTTACCAGGAAACAAGGCTCTTCTATTTGGCTAGTTCTGCTAGATCAACAGATCCAACCACTATATCATCATCATCATAATAATAACCTATACTGGCGTAGAAGAGAATAACAAGTATCTAAAGGAAGAAACAACATATTTCAAAAGGGATCATTTGTGTACCTTTCTTGTAGAATAACATTGTATATCTTAGGTTTAAATAAATACAAATAAAAAAGACATTTGAGTACTTCCGAACAATAGCTGACTTTTTTTGATAACTTGCTGTACTGTACATACTGCTTTCCATTCAGAAACAGCTGCGTTGTAACATTATCTAAACTCTGAGGTTGCGAAGGGAAATAACATTTAAAAAAAAAAAAAAATTGTTTGTTTTGGAGTTAACGTTGTGTGCTTACTAAAAGCAATGAAAAAAAGAAAGACTAAAATATTGTTATTTTCTAGGACTAATGGGGGTGTGTTTCTAATTCATTTTTCTTCTTCCTTGTTCCTATGTGTTAACTACTGTACCATCTATTCATCATTGGCTAAACACACAGAATAGAGCATGATTTGGAGAAAGTATTTAACTGAAAGTACTTTCCTAAATTCAGGCCCCAGTTTAATCAATTGCAGATAAAAGGAAAATGATACTTATGTACTCGCTCTGAATGTTAAAGCTGTATTTTAAGGCCAGGTGTGGTTTCATGTCAACATCTAATGACAATTTTTGCGAGAGCAGATAGCTTGGTGTGTCAGATTGAACATGGTTAACACTTCAGTGGTGTTTGACTTCATTTGCAGTTGTGTATTGCGGCCTGAATTCTCTATACTCACTAATGAGGAAGACAGTAATGTCAAAGTTGTGGGAAACATGTTGGCTCGTCTATCATTTCCATACACAACTCCTGGGAGAGAGCTGTTTTCTCCTTCTCTGTCTGTCTCTGTTTTTAGTTGATGTTTCTGTCAAACTGTTTGTCCATTTTCAAACCAATACTATGTGCTGGCTAATAATAGGAGCTGAAAGAGCACACAACCGTCTCTCAGAGGGGATTTAAGCTGAGCTGAATTTGATGTGTAATAATAGCTGCCAAACCATAATAATAACATACTAATAATAATCACAACCTTGCCATAGAATAAGGTCAAAGGCTTAGTTTTCAACATTGTACCTTTCAGTCTCAAGACATGGTTATGCATATTAGCTACACCATTAAATATTCAATATTCTTAGTAAACATTAAAGTTACCATAACAACACTGCTCTTGTGTAAATTATCGGCACAGATATTGTTGGCCTACTCACGTAGTTCGAGCATCTTAAATCATGCTGAGGTTTTGCTGTGTATCTTTCAACACCTGTTATGGATCATATTGAAGATAGAGAGAGGAGAGTCATTTATCCATAACGAGCCAGGGCGTTTATTCTCCCAACGTCATTTTGTTATTTAAAGCAATATGACTGTGCAACAGACAGACGGACGGACAGACGTTGCACTTTGTGTTTGAATTAGATCAATGCTGTATCTATTGGACTATTTTATCATTAGAAGATACGAAATAAAGAAATGAACATGTACAAACAACTGCTATTTTTTATGAGAAGTGAAGGAGAATAGTGAGTGTTAGTCAAGTAGGTAATTATGCCGAGGTGTACTTATACATACCACGTGTGTGCTTAGGGTATATCCTGGCTGTTTGACATGCACATGTATGACAATATAGAGGGAGGGGGAAAAGGTTAAGAAAGACGGAAAAATAATATATGATAAAAATGATGAAAAAAGATGTGAAAAATCTTTCCGACCAGGAGTTGCTGGGACGCCGTGAGAGACATGTCCGTAGTTGTAGATGTGCTCCACATCAGTTAACGATTACCTGTATATTTTTGTGACGTGTGTATCATACAGTGTGCTCCAACAATATGTCCATTTGTGTAAATGTATTTATTTTACATTGTATATATTGTCCAATGCAAAAAGAGAGACCTATGATTCTGTAACTACGATCAGTTCAGATGTGTTACTCCCATCATGCCATTCAGGATAACGGTAGAGCAATATTAAAACATGCTTCCAGGTTTGACCTTTCTGTAGCTACCGTGTGCTTCTTTACCACACACACACACACACACACACACACACACACACCACGCCACACACACACACACACACACACACACCACGCCACACACACACACACACACACACACACACACACACACACACACACACACACACACACACACACACACACAAATATACTTCTAAACAAGACTTGGTGGACACACACTAACAGTGGGAATTCCTCAGAGTTTTCTTTCAACTCTTTCTGTTGTTGACTTTGTCCTCTCTGTTTCAGTGATGTCCCATACTCCCACGGTAACATTACCTTCAGTTAATATAGTAATGACAAAGGTAGTGGAAGTCAAGGAGACTAGATTGGGAGGGATGGCCACGTGACTCTATGACACATGCAATATCCCTATGTCATCCCAGTTCACGTCAATAGGTGTACATAAGAGTACATGTCAGCCATGCACAATAGAGTCAATAAACCACAGAGCTGAGATGAGAAATTAAAAACTCCACCGTCCGCCAGGAGAGAAAGACAGAGAGGGAAAGACCAGAGAAGAGGAAGACAAAGAAGGCAGGTCTAACACCAAAAACAATCGACCACATCTCCTGCTTCTCTTCGGCTTGGACTATTTCGCTCCCTCTTCCTACTAAAACCCCCGGCGTTCAGCCATGTGCCCTCTGTCCCCAGCTCTGCTCTGTTAATACGTAGCAGCAGTAATGTGGGCATATATTTAATGTTCTGAAGCAGAAGCGTTTAAGCCTTTCAAACGGGGAGCACTGACCTCCAGGCAAATATTTTTCAACAAGATGACATCAGTAGATATTAGCCGAGCAGGGCCCAATGGTGCTGGAGAGATTTTTTATTTTATTTTTTATTATTTGTCGCCAACGCCGCCGCACAAACGTTTTACTGCTTGGCTTCGGAGTTCATTTATTTTATTTTATCTTTATACCATTGATTCATTATTATGATACAATAAAAGCTACTTGAGCATTTCAGCTGCTGAGTGCCGTCGTCGTTAACCTTGTGGAACGCCCCAAGACCTCTTGTGCATCTCTAATGACTGTTTTAACTCCCCCTCTATCTCTCTCATCCTCTTTCTCTCTTTTGATTTCTCTACTCCTATCTCCCTCCTTCTCTCGCTCCACCTCTCTCTCCAACTCTCTCTCCACCTCTCTCTCCACCTCTCTCTCCACCTCTCGCTCCAACTCTCTCTCCAACTCTCTCTCCACCTCTCTCTCCACCTCTCTCTCCATCTCTGTCTCCACCCACCTCTCTCTCTCTCCACCTCTCTCTCCACCTCTCTCCACCTCTCTCTCCATCTTTGTCTCCACCCACCTCTCTTTCTCTCCACCTCTCTCCACCTCTCTCCACCTCTCTCTCTCCACCCATCTCTCTCTCCACCTCTCTCTCCTCTCTCTCCACCTCTCTCTCCATCTCTCTCTCCATCTTTCTCTCCACCTCTCTCTCTCTCCACCCACCTCTCTCTCTCTCCACCTGTCTCCACCTCTCTCTCTCCACCCACCTCTCTCTCCACCTATCTCTCTCCACCCACCTCTCTATCTCCACCTCTCTCTCTCCACCCACCTCTCTCTTTCTCCACCTCTCTCTCTCTCCACCTCTATCTCCATCTCTCTCTCCACCTCTCTATCTCCACCCACCTCTCTCTCTCTCCACCCATCTCTCTCTCTCTCCACCTCTCTCTCCACCTTTCTCTCCATCTCTCTCTCCACCTCTGTCTCGCTCCACGCACCCTCTCTCCTTCCATCTCTCTTTCCCTCTACCCCCCAATGCATTAGAGCTAGGAAGGCCGGCCGAATCTAAGGAACTCTAAAAGGGGCAGGGAGCAGCAGATAATGATAAAGAAAGGAACCATAAAAGCATATTCCTCATATCTCAAATGTAAGACCCCAGGAAGAGTAGCTGCTGCTATTACAACAGCTAATAGGGATCCTAATAAAATTAGAAAACACCACAAACTAATGTTGTGTAACTCAAATGTCACCAGACAAATTTAAAGTATTCTGTTAAACAAATCAAACTATCCCGGAACACCTATAACATAAAATCTCAAAACATAAGGAACTTATACAGGCAGGCTGCTTTGAGTTAACCCTATTCCCTTCAGTTTGTGATTTCACTGTGTGTTGTATCGGTCAGGGTGATTTCACTGTGTGTTGTATCAGTCAGGGTGGTTTCACTGTGTGTTGTATCGGTCAGGGTGGTTTCACTGTGTGTTGTATCGGTCAGGGTGGTTTCACTGTGTGTTGTATCGGTCAGGGTGATTTCACTGTGTGTTGTATCAGTCAGGGTGGTTTCACTGTGTGTTGTATCAGTCAGGGTGGTTTCACTGTGTGTTGTATCGGTCAGGGTGGTTTCACTGTGTGTTGTAACGGTCAGGGTGATTTCACTGTGTGTTGTATCAGTCAGGGTGGTTTCACTGTGTGTTGTATCAGTCAGGGTGGTTTCACTGTGTGTTGTATCGGTCAGGGTGGTTTCACTGTGTGTTGTATCAGTCAGGGTGGTTTCACTGTGTGTTGTATCGGTCAGGGTGGTTTCACTGTGTGTTGTATCGGTCAGGGTGGTTTCACTGTGTGTTGTATCGGTCAGGGTGGTTTCACTGTGTGTTGTATCAGTCAGGGTGATTTCACTGTGTGTTGTATCGGTCAGGGTGATTTCACTGTGTGTTGTATCGGTCAGGGTGATTTCACTGTGTGTTGTATCAGGTCAGGGTGGTTTCACTGTGTGTTGTATCGGTCAGGGTGGTTTCACTGTGTGTTTTATCAGGTCAGGGTGGTTTCACTGTGTGTTGTATCGGTCAGGGTGGTTTCACTGTGTGTTTTATCAGTCAGGGTGATTTCACTGTGTGTTGTATCGGTCAGGGTGGTTTCACTGTGTGTTTTATCAGTCAGGGTGATTTCACTGTGTGTTGTATCAGTCAGGGTGGTTTCACTGTGTGTTGTATCAGTCAGGGTGATTTCACTGTGTGTTGTATCAGTCAGGGTGGTTTCACTGTGTGTTGTATCAGTCAGGGTGATTTCACTGTGTGTTGTATCAGTCAGGGTGGTTTCACTGTGTGTTGTATCGGTCAGGGTGGTTTCACTGTGTGTTGTATCGGTCAGGGTGATTTCACTGTGTGTTGTATCGGTCAGGGTGGTTTCACTGTGTGTTTTATCAGTCAGGGTGATTTCACTGTGTGTTTTATCAGTCAGGGTGATTTCACTGTGTGTTTTATCAGTCAGGGTGATTTCACTGTGTGTTTTATCAGTCAGGGTGATTTCACTGTGTGTTTTATCAGTCAGGGTGATTTCACTGTGTGTTTTATCAGTCAGGGTGATTTCACTGTGTGTTGTATCGGTCAGGGTGGTTTCGCTGTGTGTTTTATCAGGTCAGGGTGGTTTCGCTGTGTGTTGTATCAGTCAGGGTGGTTTCACTGTGTGTTGTATCAGTCAGGGTGGTTTCACTGTGTGTTGTATCGGTCAGGGTGGTTTCGCTGTGTGTTTTATCAGGTCAGGGTGGTTTCGCTGTGTGTTGTATCAGTCAGGGTGGTTTCACTGTGTGTTGTATCGGTCAGGGTGGTTTCACTGTGTGTTGTATCGGTCAGGGTGGTTTCACTGTGTGTTTTATCAGTCAGGGTGGTTTCGCTGTGTGTTGTATCGGTCAGGGTGGTTTCACTGTGTGTTTTATCAGTCAGGGTGAGTTCACTGTGTGTTGTATCGGTCAGGGTGGTTTCGCTGTGCTGGGATATGATTTCACTGTGTGTTTTATCGGTCAGGGTGGTTTCGCTGTGCTGGGATGTGATTTCACTGTCTGTTGTATCGGTCAGGGTGGTTTCGCTGTGCTGGGATGTGATTTCACTGTGTGTTTTATCGGTCAGGGTGGTTTCGCTGTGCTGGGATGTGATTTCACTGTGTGTTTTATCAGTCAGGGTGGTTTCGCTGTGCTGGGATGTGATTTCACTGTGTGTTTTATCGGTCAGGGTGGTTTCGCTGTGCTGGGATGTGATTTCACTGTGTGTTGTATCGGGTCAGGGTGGTTTCGCTGTGCTGGGATGTGATTTCACTGTGTGTTTTATCGGGTCAGGGTGGTTTCGCTGTGCTGGGATGTGATTTCACTGTGTGTTGTATCGGTCAGGGTGGTTTCGCTGTGCTGGGATGTGATTTCACTGTGTGTTTTATCGGTCAGGGTGGTTTCGCTGTGCTGGGATGTGATTTCACTGTGTGTTGTATCGGTCAGGGTGGTTTCGCTGTGCTGGGATGTGATTTCACTGTGTGTTGTATCGGTCAGGGTGGTTTCGCTGTGCTGGGATGTGATTTCACTGTGTGTTGTATCGGGTCAGGGTGGTTTCGCTGTGCTGGGATGTGATTTCACTGTGTGTTTTATCGGGTCAGGGTGGTTTCGCTGTGCTGGGATGTGATTTCACTGTGTGTTGTATCGGGTCCGGTTGGTTTCGCTGTGCTGGGATGTGATTTCACTGTGTGTTGTATCGGGTCAGGGTGGTTTCGCTGTGCTGGGATGTGATTTCACTGTGTGTTTTATCGGTCAGGGTGGTTTCGCTGTGCTGGGATGTGATTTCACTGTGTGTTTTATCGGGTCAGGGTGGTTTCGCTGTGCTGGGATGTGATTTCACTGTGTGTTTTATCGGGTCAGGGTGGTTTCGCTGTGCTAGGATGTGATTTCACTGTGTGTTTTATCGGTCAGGGTGGTTTCGCTGTGCTGGGATGTGATTTCACTGTGTGTTTTATCGGGTCCGGGTGGTTTCGCTGTGCTGGGATGTGATTTCACTGTGTGTTTTATCGGTCAGGGTGGTTTCGCTGTGCTGGGATGTG
This sequence comes from Salvelinus namaycush, assembly GCF_016432855.1. Taxonomy (NCBI): domain Eukaryota; kingdom Metazoa; phylum Chordata; class Actinopteri; order Salmoniformes; family Salmonidae; genus Salvelinus; species Salvelinus namaycush. The sequence goes on along the minus strand of NC_052321.1, from coordinate 14,774,593 downwards.
ATTTCACTGTGTGTTTTATCGGGTCAGGGTGGTTTCGCTGTGCTGGGATGTGATTTCACTGTGTGTTGTATCGGTCAGGGTGGTTTCGCTGTGCTGGGATGTGATTTCACTGTGTGTTTTATCGGTCAGGGTGGTTTCGCTGTGCTGGGATGTGATTTCTGGCCCTTGAGTTTGTGACTTCACTGTGTGTTGTATCGGGTCAGGGTGGTTTCGCTGTGCTGGGATGTGATTTCTGGCCCTTCAGTGCCATTGGGATCAGGCTCCTCGGGTGCCATATCTCTTTTGGGTGCTGTCATCTGTGAGGTGCTAATGTGCGCGGCTTCGCACTGATGCCGTTTTGTTACTGAGTGCAGCCATTTTCCCTCTCAGTATCAACGCTAGGCCTCTCCTGAGATTCACAGGCCTGGTCACACACACACACACAGTGGTAATGGGCTTTCACAGCTACCCTTCCCTAGACACACACACACACACACACACACACACACACACACACACACACACACATACATATACACACACACACACACACACACACACACACAGTCCGACCTACAAAAATAACTTTTGGGGACAGTGCATGTGTGTGGATACACAGACTGGTATCAATTGATAAGCGGATACATGTGTGTGAAGTCCTGAATATGTGTGTGTGTGTGTGTGTGTGTGTGTGTGTGTGTGTGTGTGTGTGTGTGTGTGTGTGTGTGTGTGTGTGTGTGTGTGTGTGTGTGTGTGTGTGTGTGTGTGTGTGTGTGTGTGTGTGTGTGTGTGTGTGTGTGTGTGTGTTTGTGGAGCGAGAGAGAGTGCATTTTTGTTGTAAACTTTCAGTAGACATTAGTGTACATTTGTTTAAATAATCAGTATTCCACAATCCATGTTTAGAAACATGTTGCTGCATTCAGAACACTTACTGTCACTATAAGGGCTCCCCACGTTGTCAACTTTAATTAGACATTTGTTTGAAGTCTGTAATAGCTGTTATGTTAAACACTGCTCAAAAAAATAAAGGGAACACTTAAACAACACAATGTAACTCCAAGTCAATCACACTTCTGTGAAATCAAACTGTCCACTTAGGAAGCAACACTGATTGACAATAAATTTCACATGCTGTTGTGCAAATGGAAAGGACAAAAGGTGGAAATTATAGGCAATTAGCAAGACACCCCCAATAAAGGAGTGGTTCTGCAGGTGGTGACCACAGACCACTTCTCAGTTCCTATGCTTCCTGGCTGATGTTTTGGTCACTTTTGAATGCTGGCGGTGCTTTCACTCTAGTGGTAGCATGAGACGGAGTCTACAACCCACACAAGTGGCTCAGGTAGTGCAGCTCATCCAGGATGACACATCAATGCGAGCTGTGGCAAGAAGGTTTGCTGTGTCTGTCAGCGTAGTGTCCAGAGCATGGAGGCGCTACCAGGAGACAGGCCAGTATATCAGGAGACGTGGAGGAGGCCGTAGGAGGGCAACAACCCAGCAGCAGGACCGCTACCTTCGCCTTTGTGCAAGGAGGAGCACTGCCAGAGCCCTGCAAAATGACCTCCAGCAGGCCACAAATGTGCATGTGTCAGCATATGGTCTCACAAGGGGTCTGAGGATCTCATCTCGGTACCTAATGGCAGTCAGGCTACCTCTGGCGAGCACATGGAGGGCTGTGTGGCCCCAAAAAGAAATGCCACCCCACACCATGACTGACCGACCGCCAAACTGGTCATGCTGGAGGATGTTGCAGGCAGCAGAACGTTCTCCACGGCGTCTCCAGACTCTGTCACGTCTGTCACATGTGCTCATGTGCTCAGTGTGAACCTGCTTTCATCTGTGAAGAGCACAGGGCGCCAGTGGTGAATTTGCCAATCTTGGTGTTCTCTGGCAAATGCCAAACGTCCTGCACGGTGTTGGGCTGTAAGCACAACCCCCACCTGTGGACGTCGGGCCCTCATACCACCCTCATGGAGTCTGTTTCTGACCATTTGAGCAGACACATGCACATTTGTGGCCTGCTGGAGGTCATTTTGCAGGGCTCTGGCAGTGCTCCTCCTTGCACAAAGGCGGAGGTAGCGGTCCTGCTGCTGGGTTGTTGCCCTCCTACGGCCTCCTCCACGTCTCCTGATATACTGGCCTGTCTCCTGGTAGCGCCTCCATGCTCTGGACACTACGCTGACAGACACAGCAAACCTTCTTGCCACAGCTCGCATTGATGTGTCATCCTGGATGAGCTGCACTACCTGAGCCACTTGTGTGGGTTGTAGACTCCGTCTCATGCTACCACTAGAGTGAAAGCACCGCCAGCATTCAAAAGTGACCAAAACATCAGCCAGGAAGCATAGGAACTGAGAAGTGGTCTGTGGTCACCACCTGCAGAACCACTCCTTTATTGGGGGTGTCTTGCTAATTGCCTATAATTTCCACCTTTTGTCCTTTCCATTTGCACAACAGCATGTGAAATTTATTGTCAATCAGTGTTGCTTCCTAAGTGGACAGTTTGATTTCACAGAAGTGTGATTGACTTGGAGTTACATTGTGTTGTTTAAGTGTTCCCTTTATTTTTTTGAGCAGTGTATATATATTTTTATAAATACTTGTTTTATTGTCACAAACACCAGATAGGTGCAGTGAAATGTGTTGTTTTACAGCAGTACGGCCTAGACATGCGCACACTAGAACTGCAAATTGTGAAATGGGTTGATTCAGAAGTTTTGAATACATTCATTGTGATTGCATGTTATTTATTTTTTTATTTCACCTTTATTTAACCAGGTAGGCTAGTTGAGAACAAGTTCTCATTTACAACTGTGACCTGGCCAAGATAAAGCAAAGCAGTGCGACACAAACAACAACACAGAGTTACACATGGAATAAACAAGCGTACAGTCAATAACACAATAGAAAAAAAGAAGTCTATATACAGTGTGTGCAAATGGCATGAGGAGGTAAGGCAATAAAGCTAGCTGATGTTTAAAGTTGGTGAGGGAAATATACGTCTCCAGCTTTAGCGATTTTTGCAATTCGTTCCAGTCATTGGCAGCAGAGAACTGGAAGGAAAGGTGGCCAAAGGGGGTGCTGGCTTTGGGGATGACCAGTGAGATATACCTGCTGGAACGCGTGCTATGGGTGGGTGTTGTTATCGTGACCAGTGAGCTGAGATAAGGCGGTGCTTTACCTAGCAAAGACGTATAGATGACCTGGAGCCAGTGGGTCTGGCGACGAATATGTAGCGAGGGCCAGCCAACTAGAGCATACATGTCGCAGTGGTGGGTAGTATATGGGGCTTTGGTGATAAAACAGATGGTACTGTGATAGACTGCATCCAGTTTGCTGAGTAGAGTGTTGGAGGCTATTTTGTAAATGACGTCGCTGAAGTCAAGGATCGGTAGGATAGTCAGTTTTACTAGGGTACGTTTGGCAGCATGAGTAAAGGAGGCTTTGTTGCGAAATAGGAAGCCGATTCTAGATTTCATTTTGGGTTGGAGATGTTTAATATGAGCCTGGAAGGAGAGTTTACAGTCTAGCCAGACACCTAGGTATTTGTATTGGAGATGTTTAATATGAGCCTGGAAGGAGAGTTTACAGTCTAGCCAGACACCTAGGTATTTGTATTGGAGATGTTTAATATGAGCCTGGAAGGAGAGTTTACAGTCTAGCCAGACACCTAGGTATTTGTATTGGAGATGTTTAATATGAGCCTGGAAGGAGAGTTTACAGTCTAGCCAGACACCTAGGTATTTGTATTGGAGATGTTTAATAGGAGCCTGGAAGGAGAGTTTACAGTCTAGCCAGACACCTAGGTATTTGTATTGGAGATGTTTAATATGAGCCTGGAAGGAGAGTTTACAGTCTAGCCAGACACCTAGGTATTTGTATTGGAGATGTTTAATATGAGCCTGGAAGGAGAGTTTACAGTCTAGCCAGACACCTAGGTATTTGTATTGGAGATGTTTAATATGAGCCTGGAAGGAGAGTTTACAGTCTAGCCAGACACCTAGGTATTTGTATTGGAGATGTTTAATATGAGTCTGGAAGGAGAGTTTACAGTCTAGCCAGACACCTAGGTATTTGTATTGGAGATGTTTAATATGAGCCTGGAAGGAGAGTTTACAGTCTAGCCAGACACCTAGGTATTTGTATTGGAGATGTTTAATATGAGCCTGGAAGGAGAGTTTACAGTCTAGCCAGACACCTAGGTATTTGTATTGGAGATGTTTAATATGAGCCTGGAAGGAGAGTTTACAGTCTAGCCAGACACCTAGGTATTTGTATTGGAGATGTTTAATATGAGCCTGGAAGGAGAGTTTACAGTCTAGCCAGACACCTAGGTATTTGTATTGGAGATGTTTAATATGAGCCTGGAAGGAGAGTTTACAGTCTAGCCAGACACCTAGGTATTTGTAGGTTGAGGTTGAGGTTGCATCATGCGTCACATAAACGTAAAGTTGATGTTAAACCCACATGAATGATCACAGTCTTTTCATGGATGTAACAAAAATAGTTGCTTTGAAAATCAATCCCTCTAGAACAGGGGTACTCAACTCATACCCTACGAGGTCCGGAGCCTGCTGGTTTCTGTTCTACCTGATAATTAATTGCACACACCTGATGTCCCAGGTCTAAATCAGTCTCTGATTACTGGAGAACAATTAAAAAATGCAGTGGAACTGGCTTCGAGGTCAAGAGTTGAGTTTGGCTTCGAGGTCAAGAGTTGAGTTTGGCTTCGAGGTCAAGAGTTGAGTTTGGCTTCGAGGTCAAGAGTTGAGTTTGAGGGCTTTAGAAGGTTGTGAGTATTGCAGTCATTTTGGTATCCAGTTGTCTGCTGCTATACTCTGTCAACATGGAGTACTCACTTTTCTATTTTAAAGGGGCAATCAGCTATTGCTACATCCATTTTTGGACGTATAAATGAATGATATGTACCCTTTCATTCTTGAAGAATATAACTTAATAAATGCGGCAAGGGTTTAGTTCAACTGTCAGAACCCAAATTCAGTGCATTCAGGAAGTATTCAGACCCCTTGCGTTTTTCCACATTTTCTTACATTACAGCATTATTCTAAAATGTATTAAATATAGTATTTTTTCCTCATCAATCTACACACAATAGCCCAAAATGAGAAAGTAATAACAGTTTCAAAAAACATTTTAAATAATGTATTTAAATGTATAAAAAACAAAAATATAATATATATTTTTACTCAGTACTTTGTTGAAGCACCTTTGGCAGCGATTACAGACTTGAGTCTTCTTTGGTATGACGCTACAAGCTTGGCACATCTGTATTTGGAGAGTTTCTCCCATTCTTCTCTGCAGATCCTCTCAAGCTCTGTCAGGTTGGATGGGGAGTGTCGCTGCACAGCTATTTTCAGGTCTCTCCAGTGATGTTCGATCGGGTTCAAATCCGGGCTCTGGCTGGGCCACTCAAGGACATTCAGAGACTTGTCTCGAAGCCACTGTTGCGTGGTCTTGGCTGTGTGCTTAGGGTCGTTGTCCTGTTGGAAGGTGAACCTTCGTCCCAGGTCATGAGCGCTCTGGAGCAGGTTTTCATCAAGGATCTCTCTGTACTTTGCTCCATTCATCTTTCCCTCGATCCTGACTAGTCTCCCAGTCCCTGCCACTGAAAAACATCCCCATAGCATGATGCTGCCCAACCATGTTTCACAGTAGGGATGGTATTGATCAGGTGATGAGCGGTGCCAGGTTTCCTCCAGACATGATGCTTGGCATTCAGGCCAAAGAGTTCAATCTTGGTTTCATCAGACCATAGAATCTTGTTTCTCATGGTCTGAGTCCTTTAGGTGCCTTTTGGCAAACTCCAAGAGGGTTGTTATGTGCATTTAACTGAAGAGTGGTTTCCGTCTGGCCACTCTACCATAAAGGCCTGATTGGTAGAGTGCTGCAGAGATTGTTGTCCTTCTGGAAGGTTCTCCCATCTCCACAGAGGAACTCTGGAACTCTGTCAGAGGGACCATCAGGTTCTTGGTCACCCTGAGTCTTCTTTGGTATGACGCTACAAGCTTGGCACATCTGTATTTGGAGAGTTTTCATTCTTCTCTGCAGATCCTCTCAAGCTCTGTCAGGTTGGATGGGGAGTGTCGCTGCACAGCTATTTTCAGGTCTCTCCAGTGATGTTCGATGTTCGAACCTGATAGTCCCTCTGACAGAGTTCCAGAGTTCCTCTGTGGAGATGGGAGAACCTTCTCCCTCGATTGTTCAGTTTGGCCGGGTGGCCAGCTCTAGGAAGAGTCTTGATGGTTCCAAACTTCTTCCATTTAAGAATGATGAAGACCACTGTGTTCTTGGGGACCTTCAATGCTGCAGACATTTTTTGGTACCCTTCCCCAGATCTGTGCCTCGATACAATCCTGTCTCGGTGCTCTACAGACAGTTCCTTCGACCTCATGGTTTGGAACAAAGTAAATGAAAATAAACGCTGTATAGCCTGAAAAACTATCATTTTGACATCACGGATTGTCAGTCCTTGCATCCATAACTCTGTCTTTGAATTTGAGAGGTTACATTTCTCCTGCCCCATGCTTTGTTATTGTTTCAACTGCTGATAGCCACTTTAAATAGTATCACATTCCATCACATCATATTCTCTATGATTTGTTCCTTTTTCTCTTCAAATATCAATTCCATCGCATACCCCACCTTCATCACTCTGTCATGCTATCTGTCATTCCCTTTTATATATCTCTATCATTCTTTTCTTCATTCCCCCTATCATTCTTCCCTTATTCCCTCCATCACTCGCTCCCTGAAGGCTATAATGGTTTGTGGCTGACTCGGGGAAAAGCCTCAGGGAAAGTGAAGGACTACTTAACACTGAAATGTTAACTAGTAGATCACTCAGTGGTAATTAATGGACTTTAGAGTAAAAGGCTTTTTCACCGTTTTCTACTATCTCACTCTCTCTCTCTCTCTCTCTCTCTCTCTCTCTCTCTCTCTCTCTCTCTCTCTCTCTCTCTCTCTATCTCTCCCTCTCTCTCTCTCTCTCTCTCTCTCCCTCTCCATTCTCTCTCTCTCTCTCTCTCACTCTCTCTCTCTCTCTCTCTCTCTCTCTATCTCTCTCTCCCTCTCCATTCTCTCTCTCTCTCTCACTCTCTCTCTCTCTCTCTCTCTCTCTCTCTCTCTCTCTCTCTCTCTCTCTCTCTCTCTCTCTCTCTCTCTCTCTCTCTCTCTCTCTCGTCGGAGTGCATGCTGGGAGTGAGTCGTCAAACAGGAGTGATTGTGAGAGCGACTGGAATTCTTTTCACTCTATTGGGTTTTGGTATGAATATATATATATATATTGATTAGTTTAGTTGTTTTAAGGGTATCTTGTCTAACTATCACTAAGCACATATAGAGGTGGTGGGATCGTTGAGGTTGGTTTTTCGCGAGGGCACAACCAGCGGGTGGGGCTGGTTGCAATGGCCACTCGTGGAAGTTTGGAGTTTGAAAAACTTAGTAGGCGACATGGGGTAAAGATCCCTGCCGCGGCTGGGTGTTCAGTGGAAGAATGTAGCTTGGCTGTGGGTGCTATCATTGGGTATGATAGCATCAAATCAGCCTCAAGGATGAATAGCGCAGTAGTGATATTCTTAGATTCCATTGAAAAGGTGAATAAGATGGTGGAGAGGGGTGTTGTGTTGCGGGAGACACAGACGCCGGTATTTCCGCTTATGAATCCGGCGAAGAAAGTTATATTGTCTAACGTACCACCATTTGTTAGAGATGAAGTGTTGGAGCGAGAGTTATCTCGTCATGGTCAAATCGTATCTACAATAAAGAAGGTTCTTTTTGGATGCAAATCTCCGTTGCTGAAACATGTCGTGACTCATAGGAGACAAGTGCATATGATCTTAAAAAAGGACGTTGATGAACTGTATTTAGCGTTCAGTTTTAAGATTGATGGATTTGATTATGTTTTCTACGCTTCTACTGAATCAATGAAATGTTTTGGTTGTGGAAGAGAGGGGCATTTGGTGCGTAGTTGTCCCGAGAATGAGCGCGCAGAGCCTGGTAGTAGCTCTAGTGATGGTGCAGCTAAAGCATCAACGCGAAGGGATGAACATGCTAAGGGTGCAGGGGAAAGGAGAAGGTGGGCAGATGTGGTTGGAAAAGTAGGAGAGGAAGGCATTGTGGATAAGGGGGCAATTGTGGTAGATCAGAACAAAGAGGGAGGGGAAACAGTAGGTGAGATGGCGACTGCCGTCGCTGAGGTGGTGCTGGAAAATGAAATTGGAGATAAAGAGGAGATTGAAATAACGGAAAAGGAAGCAGCTGTTTTCAAAGTACCGAGGAGTAAGAGGAAGAATTTAAGGGGTGGTGAAGGGTCTAATTCTAAGAGGAAGGTAGAGATTGATAAATCAGTTGAGGATGAACAGGTTGTAGAGATGGTGGAGTTTTCTTCTGGGGAGGATAGCGAGAGTGAGTCATCTGACGCGTCACAACAAAATAGCGAGATAACTGGGGTGGAAGGGAGGTATGGGATTAAGAAGGTATGTCAATTTCTGAAGTTGACAAAAGGGAAGAAATATATGCAGGATTACAATATAACTGATTTTTTCCCTGAAAGTGAATTGTTTATTGAATCAGCAAAGTTTCTGATGTCAAAAATTACAGGGGGAGGTTTGACAAGCCCTGAAATTGCTAGACTCAAGAAAGTGGTCACGAGAGTGATAAGTGATGTAAATTCTAAAGAAAATGAAAGAGTTCAGTTGCAGTTTTAACTCTGTAAAGAGATGTGGTGTCTGTATCTTCCTCTGTATATTTTTTTCATCCATGAGCAGTTTTAAGATTTCTTCTTTAAACGTAAATGGGGCAAGAGATGGTAAAAAAAGAGCAATAGTGTATGAGTTAATTAGGGGAAAGGGAAGTGACATAAATTTTCTACAAGAAACGCATAGTAATTTGGAAAATGAAGTTATGTGGCAACAGGAGTGGGGGGGGACAGTGGTGTGTAGTCATAAAAACTCAAAAAGTGGGGGTGTAGCTATATTGTTCTCAAGAGGGTTTTTGCCTTTGTCATATGAGGTTGAAGAGGTAGTTGAGGGGAGGTTATTAAAAGTTAGAGCAAGGTATGAAAACATCACTATGTGTCTGATAAATGTATATGCCCCAGTGGTGGCAGTTGAGAGGGTATGTTTTTTAGAGACATTATCAAATACCATTGAGAAATGTAACAATGAAGATTATTTATTTATTGCTGGGGACTTTAACTGCACGGTCAGCGATTTAGATAGAAATCACCAAGAACCTCATATAGCCTCAAGGAATTTTTCAACATGGAAGCACAAGGCAGTACACCTGGGCGCATGTGAGAGAGAACACCATCTCTATGGCCAGGTTAGATAGGTTTTATTGTTTTGAGCATCAATCTCAGGTCTGTAAATCAAGTGTGATAACCCCAGTGGGATTTTCTGATCATTGTTTAATAACAGAGGTGGTGTTCATTAACGATGTAAAACCCAAAAGCGCATACTGGCATTTTAATATAACTTTATTGAGTGATGCTCACTTCAGGAAATGTTTTAGTTTTTTCTGGGAAAGGTGGAGGTCTCAAAAGGCCAGTTTTGTATCCCTTCAACAGTGGTGGGATATAGGGAAAATCCAGGTTCAACAATTCTGTAATCAATACACGAGGAATGTCACCAAGGATATCACCAGATCAATGAAAGCCCTAGAGTTTGAAATAGTGGAACTCATGACGTTGGGTGAGACCACAGGAGATCGAGGCCATACTCAGGCCCTCAAGAGGAAAAAAGCTGCATTGGCAGACCTGATGGGTATCAGAGCACAGGGGGCATTGGTGAGAAGTAAGTTTCAGGGAATCTCTGAAATGGATGCCTCATCCAAATTTTTCTTTGGTTTAGAGAAAAAGAATGGACAAAGAAAAATTATTCATTGTCTCAAATCAGCTGTTGGACAAGAGCTCAATAGCCCTAGTGAAATTAGAAAGAGGGCAGTAGAGTTCTATGCTGAGCTCTACAAGTGTGAGTACAAAGAGGATAAAACAGTGACACAGCAGTTCCTTGATGGGCTCCCACAGGTGGCTGCAGAAGCTCAGGTTGAGCTTGAGCAACCATTGTCTTTGCAGGAGTTATACACTGCATTAAAAGGCATGGAAAATGGAAGAGCACCAGGCATTGATGGGCTTCCCGTTGACTTTTTTAAGTCTTTTTGGGCTATGTTGGGAGAGGATTGGCTAGCAGTAGTTAATGATAGTTTAACCGGAGGGTTACTACCAATAAGCTGCAGAAGGGCTGTCCTCACCCTACTGCCCAAAAAGGGTGACCCTAGGGAGGTGAAGAACTGGAGGCCGGTGGCTTTATTGTGCACTGATTATAAGATCCTGTCCAAGGCTTTGTCCAACAGGCTGAGGGAGGTGATGGGGCAAATCATACATACGGACCAGTCCTACTGTGTTCCTGGCAGGCAGATAGGGGATAACATTTCTCTGATTCGTGATTTTTTGGACGTCTCTAGGGCTATTGGGTTGGATGCTGGTCTAATTTCAATTGATCAGGAAAAGGCATTTGACCGAGTTGAACATCAATATTTATGGCACACGTTTGAAGCGTTTGGGTTCAGCTCTGGTTTTATTGCCATGATAAAGGTGATATATGGTGACATTGAAAGTGTATTGAAAGTTAACGGTGGTTTGAGTGCTCCTTTTAAAGTGTGTAGAGGTATTAGGCAGGGATGTTCTTTATCAGGGATGTTATATGCCATTGCTATAGAGCCACTACTAAATAGCATTAGAAGTCGCATTGAAGGGGTGTACCTTTCAGAGGATATTCCTCCTATTTGTCTCTCAGCCTATGCTGATGATGTAGTTGTTTTAGTGAAAAATCAAGCGGAGGTGGATAGTTTGAGTCTAATGGTTGATCGTTTTAGGGGAATATCCTCTGCAAAGGTAAATTGGGAAAAGAGTTGTGCTTTACAGATTGGAGAATGGTCTGGAGGGATCATGGCTTTGCCAGGGGGGCTGGAATGGTGTAAGGGAGGTTTTAAGTATCTTGGAGTGTACCTAGGAGATGAGGGGATTATGGAAAAAAATTGGATTGGGGTGGTTGAAATGGTGGAAGGGAGGATGAGGAGATGGCGTTGGTTGCTATCTCGTATGTCATATAGGGGGCGAACTATTATAGTTAACAATGTGATTGCCTCTGCACTATGGCATCGGTTGTCAGTTTTAGAACCACCATCTGGCCTTCTAGCTAAGATACAGGCAATTATTGTGGATTTCTTTTGGGATAAATATCACTGGGTTCCACAAAGTGTGTTGTATTTGTCAAAAGAGGAGGGGGGACAAGGTCTTGTACATCTTGCTAGTAGGGCTGCTGCTTTCCGGTTTCAGTTTATTCAAAGGTTGCTTTATGGACCGGAAAATGTGGTGTGGAGAGGGGTGGCAGGTCTTGTATTACAGAGGGTTGGAGGATTAGGTTTAAAGAAGGCTTTATTTCTGGTTGATAGTAGCCAGATTTCTAGGGAGGGAGTACCTCCGTTTTACAGAGGTCTTCTCAGAGTGTGGAGCATAATGAAGGTGTCCAGACGAACTTCAGCGGAGTCAGTGCATTGGCTGTTGGAGGAACCTCTGGTGTATGGGGCAAGACTGGATTGTACAACTGCAGCTGTTCCACATTTCTCCAAGATTCTGGTGAAGGGCAAAATCATCACCTTAAAACAGTTAATGGCCATGGCTGGGCCCGCCTTAATGGATGGAAGACGGGTGGCTGAACATTTGGGGGTGAGGTCGGAAAGGATTGTCGGACAAATGCTGGGAAGTTGCAGGAAGGCTCTGTCAGCGGAAGAGTGGGGTATGCTTAATAGCCACAAGAAGAAGGTACAAGATGAAGAAGTCTCATTTCCAAGACTAGGGATTACACCAAATATCCCAGAGTCAGAAAGAAAGGCGGTATTGCTGGATTTGAGAGGGTTGGAGGAGGTGGGTTTGGATGAGGTGAATGGGAAGGACTTGTATAGGGGGTGTGTCAAGGTGTTGAATAAAGATAAATTGAAAAATAGAAAAGACACTCCATGGAGGGTAAAATTGGGAATTGATGACAAGGTAAAGCCAGCATGGAGAGCACTGTACAAACCACCGTTACAAAAGGGTACTGGTGATATGCAATGGAGGGTTTTACATGGCATCATTGCAGTTAATGCTTTTGTATCTGTTATTAACTCAGATGTTAGAGATGGATGTCCTTTTTGTAATATAAGAGAAACCATTTTTCACTGTTTTATGGAGTGTGAGAGGATAAAACCTCTATTGGAAATGCTGGAATCTTTGTTTAAAGCTGTAGGTGAGATTTTCAATAACACTGTTTTTATTTTGGGGTTTCAATATAGTAAGCAACAGAAAAGAAAATGTCAACTGTTAAATTTTATTTTGGGACAAGCTAAGATGTCAATTTTTCTGAGTAGGAAACATAAGATAGAAACGGGATATGGGCAGGATGTAAGATGTGTTTTTAAAGGATTAGTGAAAGCAAGAATAAAAGTGGATTTTGAGTTCTTCTCAGCTGTAAAAGATCTCCCATTGTTTGAGGAGAAGTGGGCCTACGAAGGAGCGCTTTGTTTTGTAGAGGAGGGGAAATTATTTTTTGTTGATGAAATAAGTTGAATGTATATGTTCTTTTGTATTTTTATTTTATTTATTTTGTTTAGGAATTACATTTGTTGTTTTCATTTCTGAAAAGGCAGTGTGTCATTAGTTATGTTAACACTTGAGTATAAAATAAAGGTTTTATAAAAACTCAAACTCTCTCCGTCTCTCTCTCTCTCTCTCAGGGATGAAATGGATAGTATGGCCGTGGGGCTGAGTTAGCGAGCGTAAGAGGGTCACACCGCCAGCGTTTATTTGCACTTAAATGTTTTACTCTCCATTCGATGGGCCATTAATTTAGTTAGTGCACTTTTATAAATAGTATGGTGTGTCATTGTCAAGTGAATTAGTGGTACTTTAAACCCTTCACTAGGGGCCTATACAACATCAGACACCGCCATAGCCAACCAGTAGATAGGCTCGGACCAGCTCCCCTATATGATGCACTTACTGTAAGTCTCTCTGGATAAGAGTGTCTGCTAAATTGTAATTGTGAGACTATCCGTTTTACAGTGTTTCATTAAGGACAGGAGTGTATCTGTAGGCCATATAGCTACTGACACTGATACATGGCCCTATAATGAATGGTGGTAGATTACTGTGGATAGAGCTTCAAGGGAAAGTAAACAATTAATAGCGCAATTTCTCATAACACAGAATCAGAATTGCTGGGAGACGTTTCTGTATAAGGTGCTCTAATTTTGTGTCTGAATGTAATATTTTCCTATTATAAAACCCATAATGTATTGTAACACATAATACAATATAATAAACTCATAATTTAGTAATTGCACAATCTGACAGAACAGCTTAGACAGTGGAAACAGCCTAGCCTGAGAAAAGCCTGAGAACTTCACAAAGCTGAGATAACTACAGTGGACTTCAGAGTCACATGGCTGTGTTTAAATTTTCCTGTAACGCTGACAGCCTGGGAGGGAGAACTGTGAGTCAGAGAGCCTGCCTGTGTGAAGGAATGGCCGCCTTGCACTTTCACCAGCAGGTTAATGTAGACAGTGTGTGCAGGGTGTGGAGGTGGGGGGTTAATTCGGTCCAATGGAAACTCAGCAGGAGGGGGATTGCTGGGCATGGGCCTGGGGTTGAACGTCTGATCTCTAATACAACACTGAGAACACACAGACATTCTGGACACACTGACTCTGATATTATTAAATCACCATGGGTATAGGAGTTACATTCATGCATTGTTTTGTTGGAAATGTAGATTAAAACAGTAGGTCTTTAAATAAATTGGTTTAAACTTAAAGGCCCAGTGCAGTTCAAATTCATTTTTTCCCTGTGTTTTGTATCATATTGTACAACAGTTGATGAAACAAACACTGTAAAAGTTTAAAAAAATGTAATCAGTGTTATTTCCTGATAGTTGCTGGTTGAAAATACAATCTACACAGGACCTTCTAATCAGCAGGTTTGCATGGGCGGGAGTTTCGGATTGCCTGGTGGCGGTAAATTTTTGCCAATAACAGCTAGTTTTCAGTTTACCCCTCCCCACTCCCAGAATATCCTAGAAAAACTGTTGCTTGAGAAACAGTTTTTTGATGAAAACCTATTTTTGTACATTTTAATGGAAAACTATTACAGTAAAGGACTGAATTGTTACCCATAAATTATATGATATTGATATAAACATGGCTGCATTGGGCCTTTAATAATAGCTTTCATGAATAAGCCAATGTAAATGTTTATAATTGCTTATAAATGCAGTCATAGTGTGGAAATGGATTTGTAATTGTACAAGTTAGGAAATAACAGGATAAAAGAAAGGAGAGCTAGCAAACAGTAGAGCAGAGCAGAAGTGGATGATGAAAAAAAACAAGACTAAGAGGTAAAAAATAGATAAAATAAGAGGAGAGGAAAGGTGGGGATAAGCAGAATAAGGGCTAATGCAAACACAAGGCTGATTGGTTCCTATCTCCATGGACCATGGGGGATGATTTGGTTCCTATCTCCATGGACCATGGAGGATGATTTGGTTCCTATCTCCATGGACCATGGGGGATGATTTGGTTCCTATCTCCATGGACCATGGTGTAGATAATGCTAATACAATCCCATTCCTCTCCCTCAGCATCCCTACTGGATGGAACACTGACTGATGGACTGACAGACTGACATAACGTGGGCCTTAGAAAATCAATGGCAGCCAAATCCCAGCCTGATGTCTAATTCAGTGGCACGCTATCAGGGAGTAGATAAAGGTGCCGTGGAACGTTTAACATTTCCATAGGCCTGCCTAATATTGGGTTTGGATAAAATGAGGCCATCAATTTATTACACTTCTCTTAATCAGCATCCAGCAAATGATATTCATGTATATTCATGTTGATTTTGAAAGGAATGGAACTGATAGGCTACATTAGGGCTGCATTACAGTATTACTCTGATGGTATTAGGCCTACGCGCAGAAAGATGATTTGGTGAAATATTGAAATATCATATAGCTAATGAAAATCAGTGTGTTTAGTCAGATCATGCTTAAAATCAGTGTTAGCTCCAACCATGTAATATATGACAATAATAATTCACAATTACAATATGAATGGGCTGATATGAACAAATTTCCTATTGAAAAAATATCTCTCCAATAAGGGCCAATTGAGTTAGTATTTTAACTCGTTGACAAGTTGGTTAGGACATGCGCCTTCAGGATCCTACATTTACGCATGGAAGTGGAGGAAAAAGAGAGGGGGAGGAGGATAGGAGGGAGGAAGAAAAGGGAGAGGTAGAGGAGGATGGAGAGGAAGGAAGAGAGGAATTAGGAGGGAGGGAGGCCCCGTGGATGTAATATATTAATAGCTAGGGCCTCCTTCCCTCCCTCCCCCTTGGCTGAGCCCCTAGCCGCCTACCCTGCATGGTATTGATTATTAGGCGAGTGCAGTAATCTTCTTAAGGTCATTAGGAGTACTTAATTAAAAACTAGTTAGACTGCCTTTGTTCACAAAAGAAATTGCAGCTGTTCAAATGCGATTAGCTGATAACAAACTTGTCTGGAAATATAAGGGGCCTTTTTAGACTTGTTTACATATTTTGAATGCATAATGTTCAACCGTTCTCATGCGGCTGCCTTGTTGCTTCCACAAGCTACTGCATATAAGCAGAGACAAGTGCTGAAATTCCGTTTGAAAGAAATAGGCAGAGTTTCTGATGGGCAATTATCATTTGGACAACAGGAAGGTTGACAATGCTGTAATACATTGTTTTCTATGTCAATTATTTTATGAAGAGTTAAATGACCATATCAAATATTATAGGCTACTATAGGTATGAATGATGAAGGTTGGTTTCAGGCACCCAGAGGTAGCCTGTCTCAAGGAAAGCTTTCTCAGTCAGGCTACAGTCAGTGAGCTTCCCAATGATGTGGGCATCATTCCCACTATTCCTAAACCACTAATTGAGCATACAGTATATGCCTTTCACAGTGGCAACCTGTCATTCATGGCCTGCTTTGCATGTTCTTTTTGCATTAATACATGTTACATATCAGTTTGCAGACAACGTAAAAAAATAATAATATTGAGTTAATAAAGCCACAAACAAACATGGTCTATTTTTTGCTTTCTTGTGTAAGGCAGCTCCAAAATGCAGGTGTTTCAGCCTAGCTCAGTGCTTTCTGTGGTGGAGGGAAATACAGAGCGTAGGGGTTGGTAATCTTCTCTAGTTGCGCTGTGATTGGCTCAGTGTTCTGTCACTCATGGGGACACTACATCACTGCAAAATCTACAGGGAGAGCTAGAAAGTTCAAGCCTCCTTGGGTGCTGCCATAGAGTTACATTAGAAGTGCCCATCCAAGAAGGCTCAAGGTCACTGGCCACAGATAAAATGATGTCAAATCACGTTATATCTACCGTAGCTTTAATTGGACTGATCATGTCAACATGTCATACTTTAAAAATCTTAGCTATCAAGCTAGACAAGCAGTCATCATTATGAATCACGTCGACAATCTACTGGAAAATGCTTATGAAGTGAAATTATAGATAAAACCTATCGGTGCTGATTGGCCAATGGGAATAAACATTACACAACAAGATGGAAATCGCAAATTCCATTATGAGTGGTATGGAAGGAATCAGTGGCTAAAAGCAAAACAACTGGAAACTGGGAAATCTCAGACTTCAATGAGTTCAAGACAACTGGAAACTGAAAAAAAACTAGCTCAGACTGGGAAAATACATTTTGAACGGTCATCCAACTTGGAATTCCAAGTCGGGAACTCAGGCCTCTTTCTAGAGCTCCGAACTGAAGATCACTGACGTCATGATTGAACGTGTTTTTTTCAGAGTGCCCAGTTGTCTTCAAAGCATCATAAATCCAGAGAATGCCAGACATTGATGACAAAGTTTCATGACAAAAATTGCCCCCAAGAACGACTGCCGCACCACCTTTCTGTTCAATTGAGCACAGCACAGCAGTGAGTCCAAAAATGTATTGTATGCTGCTGCATAAATTATGTAATATGTCAGGGAGATATGTATACTGTAGCTAAGAAAGTAATAATAAGTGTATGTTGTGTAGTAAGCTGTAAGTAGTGCCTCACCCTAATAATTTAGTCACTTTCCCCCTCATACTGTTCTGACTTGGCGGTGCGCATGTAGCATATAGCCTGTTTTAGAGAAATGTCATCATTGAACATTGTAAGATTTGTTTAAGCATCGTCTGCTTATATGCCCGCTTTATTTATCCTACGGTTCTGACTTGGTGTACAGGGAGAATACTGCAAGAACGGCCCATGTTCTGAATTCTGTTGCTGTACATTTCAAAAGTGCTGAACAAATAGTCATATTAACTACGTCTGTCTTAGCTCGCTTAATCAAAATGTCTTAATCGAAATTACAGATTGCCTCAATTTCGTGATATCCAATTTGTAGTTACAGTCTTGTCCAATCGCTGCAACTCCTGTACGGACTTGGGATAGGCGAAGGTCGAGAGCCATGCATACTCCGAAACCCAACACTGCACCCCGCACTGCTTCTTGACACACTGCTCGCTTAACCCGGATGCCAGCCGCACCAATGTGTCGGAGGAAACACTGTACAACTGGCGACCAAAGTCACCGTGCATGCGCCTGGCCTGCCACAACGAGTCGCTAGAGAGCGATCGGACAAGGACATCCCGGCCGGCCAAAGCCTCCCCAAATCCGGACTACGCTGGGCCAAATGTACACTGTCTCACGGGTCTACTGGTTGTGGCCGATTGCGACATAACCTGGGATCGAACCCGGGTCTGTAGTGACGCCTCAAGCACTGCAATGCAGTGCCTTAGATCACTGCGCCACTCGGGAGGCCCACGGATTGCCTCTTATCCATTCATCGTTCCCTTATGCCATAGTTTGTACATCTCAGTTGTCAGTAGAAACCACATTTGTTTAAGCAGGTCAGCCATATCAGCTATGTTTTTTTAAAGGCAGTAAATGATGCTGAATAAACTGTTTCGCTGCCAGACAAGGCTCCGCTGATAGCCAGGTGTAGCAGTGGAAAGGATTCACTCCATGGTGCTAAAAAGAAAGCACTGCTGTTGGGACAACTTTATGTAGGCCCTAACAGTTTGTAGCAACTATTTGTCACTGTTATAGTGCAATTAATGTATTGTTTAGTGTTGTGTTGTGTAGTGGCTTTGCTGGCATGCATAAAACAAATGTTTTAGTTTGCCACACCAAGATGTGCATGCTAAAATCGCCACTGGCCTTTCACATAAGCTTTGAGTAAGATCCCAATTTCATATCCCTTCTTTCAATTAGTATTTTAATGTATTAATTTATGCTGAGTAGATAAAGACCTAAAAAAACAATGGTGAGTTATATAGTGGTGGTACAATGATAAACATTAGATAGTCTCCCTCAAATCCCTCTCTTCCGTGTTATGTTATAATCTACTGCTCCTCTCTTCTGTCCCTCCGGGCTTCAGCACCTGAATGCACGACACTGTCTGTCTGTAGTGTCCATACCAGGGTTGCTATGGCGACCACGGGTAGCGTTTCTTCCTACGCAAGGAGACGAGAGCCACTTGTTAAACCCAGACGGATCACTCGCGCATTGGGGGGGTAATGGAATACTAGTCATCGCTCCTCAGCTACAGGCATCGGTAATTATCGGACTTGCATACATTAGACTGTCGTCAGCTATGTCGGGGCTTTGTCAAAGATATGCCGAGCGGCGATTGTGTCGCTGTAGTTGGTAAACGCATTGGATGACCCTGTTGTGTTTTTGTTTTGTTGCTGACAAGTTCCTCGTTGCTGCTTTGTTTTGTGTCTAGAGCGGCGTGCTGTCCAGATGGCAGCTCGCTGTAATCAGCTTTATGCGAGAAGGGCAGAATGTCCACCACACGCCTCCAGACTGTGAGGTAAGACTAGGGACAAACTCGCTGACATAAATCGAGTTTTCTATATTTAAATGTAAAAATGATATAATACTTTATTGTTAAAAAAAAAAACATAGTTGTATTAGCTTATTTAATCAAGGAACTGTGACTGTGTGTTAGTTTATTGGACAGCAACTTGTTGCACGTTGTAGCCAGTGCGCAAGCAGCGTAGCTTCGATAAACCTGCCACTGAGGCAAACAGCAAAGCAAATTATGAGTTTGTGCTTGGTTTAGTTTGACATATTTGTTGACTATTGTAACATTTGCTGAATATATTTAGGCTACTTATAGACAACCACGTTGCTGTTCAGTAGACAGCTGTCAATGACTAAGTCATTCACCATTAAACCCTCTGCACAATCAGAAAGAGATGGCACTAAAGTTGCAAATATTGTAGCTAGTTAATGTTAACCTAATAATATCAGTTTTACCTAACCCCCTAAGCCCCAATTTCCCCAAAACTCTGAGAAACGGGGCATTTGAGGATCACAGAGATAACCCAAGAAATCCCTAGATACCCCTGCAAAAAGGACACTTTGTTCAATTTAACAGCAGGCAGAAAGGAAATGTTCCGTATCTGTTTAGCTTTCCCTCGATCAAACGAAACATAATAGCCTTGGGCAGGCACTAGCCTGCATGACATGTCCCCCTAGATTCGTTTTATGTCTGACTCCTCTCTCTCTCTCTCTCTCTCTCTCTCTCTCTCTCTCTCTCTCTCTCTCTCTCTCTCTCTCTCTCTCTCCTCCGTATTTCTCTCCAGGTATGCGTTGGGGTGAAATCCAAGCTATCATGTGAAGGATTTGGTTGTGTGTGTGTGTGTGTTAAGCTGCGCTGCCTTACCCAAGGCAGTGGTCTGTAAAATGTCACCTCCAGCACTGTGACCATCATGACTTATTCAACGACTCAGCTTCAGGCGGCTGCCAGGCCAAACGGACGGAGCTGGACCTCACTGAAAGAGGGGATGACAGAGAGAGGGGTGAGAGGAAAAAAAGGGGTTAGAGGGAGAAGAGAGATGAGAGGAGAGAACAGAGAAAGGCAGGAGAGAGGGGTAAAAAGGGAGAGAGTGGGAAGTGAGGCCTGTTTGAGAGGGGAGACAGAGTACAGAATGGGAAGAGAAAGAGAGGGAAGATGTGTGTGGAAAGTGGAGAGAAAAAGCGGACAAGGAATCCGATCCTCGCTCTGGCTCTACATCCTGGTCCTCTGCCTCACCTTTGACCCTGCGACCTCTCAGGGTCACTTCCCCCGGCTGGAAAACATCGGAGCCCACAAGCCCGTCACCCTTTCTCCTGCCCGCTCCAGCTGCGGCACTCCCGAGCGCACCACTTACTGCCACAGCCCCACCTCCCTGGAGGAGCTCCACAACTGCAGCCAGGCGTTCTGCAACCAGGAGTGCCCCTACCGTTCTTCCACCCCACCCCATGCACCCCTACTGCTTCCCGCACACTGGGGCACCTGTGTCACCCAGGACGGGCTGGATACTCGCTCCCGGGCAGGAACAGGGGGAGAGGGGGTTAGAGAAGGGGATGGATCCAGCAGGAGTGTGATATTCCGTTGGACCAAGGGAGGATGCGTGGCCTCTCCTCCCTTTCAGAGTCAGGGACATCTGGGCTCCTTCACCCTGGCTGTGTGGATCAAACCTGAGGCTCCTGGAGACATGTGCGTATCACAAGTATTCATTGTTATGTCTTTTATGTGTTTATACTGTTGTTAAAAACTGTATCAAGATGTTGAAATGCACTTTGTAACTCAGTTCATATAAGTGCCTTATATAAGTAGGCATTGGTCTACAAACAAAAAAGAAAGGAAATTCAAATGAGCACCAAACTGCCTATTCCACCTATGCTCTAGCAAGGTTTTCCAGCACTGTTATATATAATGTAGTTCGGTCCAGAGAGAAAGATAAGACAGGACCATGTTAGAGAACAATCAGGTCAGAGAGGGCCAGGAAACCTGAGGCCTGGGTAGTGGTGTAAGGAGGACAGGACAGGATAATAGGCATGACTTTCCTTCAGGACAACCAGAGAAGCAGAGCAGGGTGTCAAGTGAGGGGCTGCATCCGAAATGGAACACTATGGCCTATATAGTGCGCTACTCGGGCCTTGGTCAAAAGTAGTGCCCTAGATAGGGAATAGTGTGCCATTTTGGATTCAGGCGGGGTAAGGTAAGGTGTTACTGGGAGAGCTTACATGGTGCTGGGTTACACACACTTACAATCAGATCAGTTCCTTCTCTGGTAACTGTCTGGCAGCACTCTGTCTATCAATCAATCACACAGGGCTGTGCATTGTGAATCCCTCTCACACCTGTCGTTTGACATGTATCAGTCTTTGTTGTGACCAATATGGCAGCTATCAAAGAGGCTAGATGAAAGGCTTTCTGTCCTCTCCCTCCAAACACACATGACCACTGACCGTCACAGCTGCACATTCTAACATATACACACAGTATGCAGAATACATATTCACTGACTATGAATCTGATTGTAGGCATATGTGTTCCTTTGGGTAAAAGGCTTAGCTTAAGGACCATATTATGATATTGGTCTGTGTTCTGTTGCTTTAAGTCCAGTGAATCATGTACCAGTTAGTCTGGTTACACTTTTTGCCGATTGCTTCCACACCGATAGTGAATGCTCAGACAAAAGCATCAAAACCTTCACTTTTGTAACCACGCCTTAAACAAAGGCACCAAAAGTACGAACACATTTTCTGCATTGCACTTTATTTGCAATTCTGCAACACACTTCAAAACACTACACACTGTTTCTTACATGAGACACTTTGTTCAAGAAGGAAATCTCTTGCAATCATTGGGAAAACACTTCTATTCAAAATGCAAAACATTCCTGAAATTGGCAACACCCACACACACACATGAAAACACATACAGTAATTGAACACCAATTAGTCTGAGCCTTACCACTACAAATAGACCTCAGGTAAGATCACTTCTTTTGTGAGAACTTAACAAACGTGGAGGCAGTGGGAGCGAGAGGAAGAGGTAGAGGAAGAGAGAGAGGACGAGGACAAGAACAAAGAAGGGTACCAGGCAATAGACGGAGACATATTTCTGACGACATTAGGGCTACTTTGGTGGACCATGTCATAAATCATGGCCTGACGATGAGGGAGGCAGAGAGTCCAGCCCAACCTGAGTCCAGCCCAACCTGAGTCGCTACACGGTAGCATCCAGAATATGGACATTTAGACTGGAGAACAGGTATGTCTTCAACTTTCTACACTAGACTGTACCTATGTAATTGTTGCACATCATTCTGCATCCCAGTACAATACAATATAGTCCTACAATATTAAGTCTATGCTCCTCAGTGAACATAAAAATAGGTATAGTGCTGTGAAGTACATGTAATACAGTTGTGATGTTACTCAGTACAGTATGTGATAAAGAACCTAACCAATGACATCATATTCTTTCATTTTCTACAGAACTGCCAGACGACCTCCTGAGGGTGGAAGGCAACGTCTGTTCACCATGAACAGGAACTGGCCGTTGTCAATCTAGTGTTGGCAAACAACAACATCCGCCTACATCAACTACGAGAGCAAATCATTGCAGATCACACAACCTTCCATAATATCAACCGTGTCAGTAGGTCGACACTCTGCCACATCTTGCGTCAACACCAACTTACGATGAAGCAGCTGTCCAGGTTTCCATTTGAGAGGAACAGTGTTCGATGTCCAGGGTTCCATTTGAGAGGAACAGTGTTCGATGTCCAGGTTTCCATTTGAGAGGAACAGCGTTCGATGTCCAGGGTTCCATTTGAGAGGAACAGCGTTCGATGTCCAGGGTTCCATTTGAGAGGAACAGCGTTCGATGTCCAGGGTTCCATTTGAGAGGAACAGCGTTCGATGTCCAGGGTTCCATTTGAGAGGAACAGCGTTCGATGTCCAGGGTTCCATTTGAGAGGAACAGCGTTCGATGTCCAGGGTTCCATTTGAGAGGAACAGCGTTCGATGTCCAGGGTTCCATTTGAGAGGAACAGCGTTCGATGTCCAGGGTTCCATTTGAGAGGAACAGCGTTCGATGTCCAGGGTTCCATTTGAGAGGAACAGCGTTCGATGTCCAGGGTTCCATTTGAGAGGAACAGCGTTCGATGTCCAGGGTTCCATTTGAGAGGAACAGCGTTCGATGTCCAGGGTTCCATTTGAGAGGAACAGCGTTCGATGTCCAGGGTTCCATTTGAGAGGAACAGCGTTCGATGTCCAGGGTTCCATTTGAGAGGAACAGCGTTCGATGTCCAGGGTTCCATTTGAGAGGAACAGCGTTCGATGTCCAGGGTTCCATTTGAGAGGAACAGTGTTCGATGTCCAGGGTTCCATTTGAGAGGAACAGCGTTCGATGTCCAGGGTTCCATTTGAGAGGAACAGCGTTCGATGTCCAGGTTTCCATTTGAGAGGAACAGCGTTCGATGTCCAGGGTTCCATTTGAGAGGAACAGCGTTCGATGTCCAGGGTTCTATTTGAGAGGAACAGTGTTCGATGTCCAGGGTTCTATTTGAGAGGAACAGTGTTCGATGTCCAGGGTTCTATTTGAGAGGAACAGCGTTCGATGTCCAGGGTTCCATTTGAGAGGAACAGCGTTCGATGTCCAGGGTTCCATTTGAGAGGAACAGCGTTCGATGTCCAGGGTTCTATTTGAGAGGAACAGTGTTCGATGTCCAGGGTTCCATTTGAGAGGAACAGCGTTCGATGTCCAGGGTTCTATTTGAGAGGAACAGTGTTCGATGTCCAGGGTTCTATTTGAGAGGAACAGCGTTAGAGTCAAAGACCTTCGCTAAGACTATGTGCAAGTAAGTGTCACTGTACTATACTGTAATACAGTAATGGCAGTAGATTGTGTCCTATTGGCACTGCATAGATACATTCAGACAAAGCAGTCATTCTGGGGGTTGGGGGGGGGTTGTCTGTGGGGGCACCTGCCTTAACTGTAGCTTGTAGTTTTGACTGAATGTGTCTGACTCAACCCGCCCCCCGCCCCATCCTTGTGTGAAAATGTAGACATTGTAGTCCTGTGTTTTGAGTTACACCATATTCACAGTACAGTGTATGTATTTTCTGTTACAGAGAGTCCTGGACTTTGATGCAGCTGCACAGCCTCATGAGTTCATTTCCATTGATGAAGCTGGATTCAATCTAGCTAAAACCAGGCGTCGGGGCCGACATGTTATAGGACAAAGAGCCATTGTGAATGTCCCTGGGCAGCAGGGGGGAAATATCACCTTGTGTGCCGCCATTAGTCTGCAAGGCGTTCTCCATCACCATGGCACCCTGGGTCCCTACAATACTGCAACACATAATGGATGCACTACCTAATGCAGTTGTACAGGACGGACCAGAGCAGCCCAGGTTTGTTGTCATCTGGGATAATGTTAGTTTCCACCAAGCTGCTCTGGTCAGGGACTGGTTCACCAACCACAATAACTTCACAGTTGTACAGGACGGACCAGAGCAGCCCAGGTTTGTGGTCATCTGGGATAATGTTGGTTTCCAACGGGCTGCTCTGGTCAGGGACTGGTTCACCAACCACAATAACGTCACAGTTGTATACTTGCCTCCTTACTCCCCATTTCTCAATCTGATTGAATAATAATTTTTGGCTTGGAGTTGGAAAGTGTATGACCGCCAACCACATGCTCGCCTGCCTCTTTTGCAAGCAATGGAAGAGGCATGCGGAGACATTGAGGTAGGGTCAGTCCAGGGTTGGATACGGCAAGGTAATATTTTCCCCGTTGCCTAGCCAGGGATGACATTGCTTGTGATGTGGCCAGACCCTAACAAGGCGGGATCCATAAACCACCCACCTCATCCCTTACAATACTATTTGTTTACCCTTGCAATGTAATTTTACTGTAATTATTTTTTGTTTCTGTGAGTTTACAGTAGCATATTGTATTGATTACTGTACTGTAATTCTACTTTTCTTTGTGGTTTTGTTGTTGTAAAAACTTGCAATGGCAAAAAAATAAGCTGTATATATTCTGTTTATATTTTTCCTGAAGCCTTTTTATTTTTGTGTTCATTGAAATGTGAGTAGATGTACTGTACTGGAACAATCTTTCACAGAACCCTGTATGAGAAAATTAAAAAGGTACGGTCTTAATACGGTCTTAAATACCTCTATAGACCGGAAAGGAAATCACACTACAAACTATCACCCTCAGGCACTTAAGGAAATCATGAATGTCATGGATATATTGGAATTAGTGGATATATGGAGACTTAAATACCCTGATTTAGTGAGATATACATGGCGGAGGCTGAATCAAGCTAGTCGTCTTGACTACTTTCTTATACCATTCTCTCTGGCACCAAAAGTTAAAAAAGTGTTGATAGGGGACAGAATGCGGTCGGATCATCACATAATTGGCATATATATTTCTCTTACAGAATTTCCACGTGGGCGAGGATATTGGAAATTTAATCAAAGTCTACTAGATGATAAATTGTTTAGAACTAGGACAGAAGATTTTATAACTGACTTTTTCAGACATAACATAGGTACAGCAGATCCCCTTATTGTATGGGACACTTTTAAGTGTGCCTTTAGAGGCCATGCAATTCAGTACTCATCTATAAAACAAAAGCAATTTAGATCAAAAGAGTCCATATTAACAAAGGAAATTGAAGGACTAACAGTACAGTTAGATAGCAATAAAAACAGTACCATAGAGGCACAGAATAAGTTAGAGGAAAAACAAAAAGAAATGGAGGAACTTATTCAAGAAAGATCCAGTGTAATACATTATAAAAATAAAGCGAACTGGATGGAATATGGGGAAAAATGCACCAAATTCTTTTTCAATCTTCAATATAGAAATGCTACCAAAAAAAATGTATTAAAACTTGTTACAAATGATGGAGTCACGCATGATTCACCAAATGATATTTTGAAAGAGGAAGTAAAGTACTTTAAGAATATGTTTTCGTTTCAGGCTCCTCCATCTCCACTAACTGAAACTAATTGTATGGATTTTTTTCCTATTAATAATGTAAAATTAACATCTGTACAGAAAGACTCATGTGAAGGCCAAATTACAGAGGAGGAACTGCTTGATGCAATTGGGGCCTTTAAGGATGGGAAAACTCCAGGGCTGGATGGCATACCAGTGGAAGTATACAAAACTTTTTTTGATATACTCAAAGGACCATTATTAGCTTGTTTTAACCACTCCTATATAAATGGTAGATTATCAGACACGCAACAAGAAGGTCTGATATCGTTATTACTGAAACAGGACCCAAGTGGTATATATAAAGATCCAGTCCAATTAAAAAATTGGAGACCTCTTACACTTCAGTGTTGTGATGCAAAAATCCTAGCAAAATGCTTGGCGCATAGAATAAAAAAAGTTTTGTCAGATATTATTCATCCTAATCAGACAGGTTTTTTACATGGACGATACATTGGAGATAATATAAGGCAAGTACTGGAAACAATAGAACACTATGAAATATCGGGGACACCAGGTCTGGTTTTCATAGCTGATTTTGAAAAGGCTTTTGATAAAGTACGACTGGAGTTTATATATAAATGCCTAGAGTATTTCAATTTTGGGGAATCTCTTATAAAATGGGTTAAAATTATGTATAGTAACCCTAGGTGTAAAATAGTAAATAATGGCTACATCTCAGAAAGTTTTAAACTATCTAGAGGAGTAAAACAAGGTTGTCCACTATCGGCATATCTATTTATTATTGCCATCGAAATGTTAGCTGTTAAAATTAGATCAAACATTAATATTAATGTCATGTTTTGTCTTTTGATTATCATGTCTTGTCCCTGTGCTTCCCTTCCATTTGTCTCCCTCTGCTGGTCTTAGTAGGTTCTTTCCCTCTCTCTTCCCCTCCCTCTCTTCCTCTCTCGCTCTCTCTCTATCGTTCCGTTCCTGCTCCCAGCTGTTCCTCATTCTCCTAACTACCTCATTTAATCTTTCACACCTGTCCCCTATTTTGCCCTCTGATTAGAGTTCCTATTTCTCCCTCTGTTTTCCGCTTCTGTCCTTGTCGGATCTTTGTTTGATGTTTGCTGTTCCGTGTCCTGGTTCCGCCCTGTCGTGTTTTTGCCTTCATCAGATGCTGCGTGTGAGCAGGCGTCCTGGTTCCGCCCTGTCGTGTTTTTGCCTTCATCAGATGCTGCGTGTGAGCAGGTGTCATCTAAGATATATCCAGGAGTACCGTTTTGTTTAAGTTTGGAATAAAGACTCTGTTTTTGTTAAGTCGCTTTTGGGTCCTCATTCATCTGCATAACAGAAAGATCCGACCAGTATGGACCCAGCGACTACGGATTCTCGCAACACTGCCATCGAGATCCAGGGAGCAATGCTCGGCAGACACGAGCAGGAATTGTCTGCTGCTCGTCATGCCGTTGAGACCCTGGCCGCTCAGGTTTCCAACCTCTCAGGACAGTTTCAGAGTCTTCGTCTCGTGCCACCTGTTACTTCCTGGTCTTCCGAGTCTTCGGAACCTAGGGTTAATAACCCACCATGTTACTCTGGGCAACCCACTGAGTGCCGCTCCTTTCTGACCCAGTGTGATATTGTGTTTTCTCTCCAGCCCAACACATACTCACGAGAGAGAGCTCGGATCGCCTACGTCATATCACTCCTTACTGGTCGGGCTCGGGAGTGGGGCACAGCTATCTGGGAGGCAAGGGCTGAGTGTACTAACGATTATCAGAGCTTTAAAGAGGAGATGATACGGGTTTTTGATCGTTCAGTTTTTGGGAAGGAGGCTTCCAGGGTCCTGGCTTCCCTATGTCAAGGTGATCGATCCATAACGGATTACTCTATAGAGTTTCGCACTCTTGCTGCATCCAGTGACTGGAACGAGCCGGCGTTGCTCGCTCGTTTTCTGGAGGGACTTCACGCTGAGGTTAAGGATGAGATTCTCTCCCGGGAGGTTCCTTCCAGCATGGACTCTTTGATTGCACTCGCCATCCGCATAGAACGACGGGTAGATCTTCGTCACCGAGCTCGTGGAAGAGAGCTCGCGTTAACGGTGTTTCCCCTCTCCGCATCTCAACCATCTTCTCCCATCAGCTCAGAGACTGAGCCCATGCAGCTGGGAGGTATTCGCATCTCGACTAAGGAGAGGGAACGGAGAATCACCAACCGCCTTTGTCTCTATTGCGGTTCTGCTGGACATTTTGTCATGTCATGTCCAGTAAAAGGCCAGAGCTCATCAGTAAGCGGAGGGCTACTGGTGAGCGCTACTACTCAGGTCTCTCCATCAAGATCCTGTACTACCTTGTCGGTCCATCTACGCTGGACCGGTTCGGCTGCTTCCTGCAGTGCCTTGATAGACTCTGGGGCTGAGGGTTGTTTTATGGACGAAGCATGGGCTCGGAAACATGACATTCCTCTCAGACAGTTAGGGAAGCCCACGCCCATGTTCGCCTTAGATGGTAGTCTTCTCCCCAGTATCAGATGTGAGACACTACCTTTAACCCTCACAGTATCTGGTAACCACAGTGAGACCATTTCCTTTTTGATTTTTCGTTCACCTTTTACACCTGTTGTTTTGGGTCATCCCTGGCTAGTATGTCATAATCCTTCTATTAATTGGTCTAGTAATTCTATCCTATCCTGGAACGTTTCTTGTCATGTGAAGTGTTTAATGTCTGCTATCCCTCCTGTGTCTTCTGTCCCCTCTACTCAGGAGGAACCTGGTGACTTGACAGGAGTGCCGGAGGAATATCATGATCTGCGCACGGTCTTCAGTCGGTCCAGAGCCAGCTCCCTTCCTCCTCACCGGTCGTATGATTGTTGTATTGATCTCCTTCCGGGGACCACTCCCCCTCGGGGTAGACTTTACTCTCTGTCGGCTCCCGAACGTAAGGCTCTCGAGGATTATCTGTCTGTTTCTCTCAACGCCGGTACCGTGGTGCCTTCTTCCTCTCCCGCCGGAGCGGGGTTTTTCTTTGTTAAGAAGAAGGACGGTACTCTGCGCCCCTGTGTGGATTATCGAGGGCTGAATGACATAACGGTTAAGAATCGTTATCCGCTTCCCCTTATGTCGTCAGCCTTCGAGATGCTGCAGGGAGCCAGGTTCTTTACTAAGTTGGACCTTCGTAACGCTTACCATCTCGTACGCATCAGAGAGGGGGACGAGTGGAAAACGGCGTTTAACACTCCGTTAGGGCATTTTGAATACCGGGTTCTGCCGTTCGGTCTCTCTAATGCTCCAGCGGTCTTTCAGGCATTAGTCAATGATGTACTGAGAGACATGCTGAACATCTTTGTTTTCGTTTACCTTGACGATATCCTGATTTTTTTCACCGTCACTCGAGATTCATGTTCAGCACGTTCGACGTGTACTCCAGCGCCTTTTAGAGAATTGTCTCTACGTGAAGGCTGAGAAGTGCGCCTTTCATGTCTCCTCTGTCACTTTTCTTGGTTCTGTTATTTCCGCTGAAGGCATTCAGATGGATCCCGCTAAGGTCCAGGCTGTCAGCGATTGGCCCGTCCCTAAGTCACGTGTCGAGTTGCAGCGCTTTCTCGGTTTCGCTAATTTCTATCGGCGTTTCATTCGTAATTTCGGTCAAGTGGCTGCCCCTCTCACAGCTCTGACTTCTGTCAAGACTTGCTTTAAGTGGTCCGGTTCCGCCCAGGGAGCTTTTGATCTCCTCAAGAAGCGTTTTACATCCGCTCCTATCCTTGTTACTCCTGACGTCACTAAACAATTTATTGTCGAGGTTGACGCTTCAGAGGTGGGCGTGGGAGCCATTCTGTCCCAGCGCTTCCAGTCTGACGATAAGGTTCATCCTTGCGCTTACTTTTCTCATCGCCTGTCGCCATCGGAACGCAACTATGATGTGGGTAACCGCGAACTGCTCGCTATCCGCTTAGCCATAGGCGAATGGCGACAGTGGTTGGAGGGGGCGACCGTTCCTTTTGTCGTTTGGACTGACCATAAGAACCTTGAGTACATCCGTTCTGCCAAACGACTTAATGCACGTCAAGCTCGTTGGGCGTTGTTTTTCGCTCGTTTCGAGTTCGTGATTTCCTATCGCCCGGGGAATAAGAACACCAAGCCTGATGCCTTATCCCGTCTCTTTAGTTCTTCTGTGGTTTCTACCGACCCCGAGGGGATTCTCCCTGAAGGGCGTGTTGTCGGGTTGACTGTCTGGGGAATTGAGAGACAGGTAAAGCAAGCGCTCACTCACACTGCGTCGCCGCGCGCTTGTCCTAGTAACCTTCTGTTTGTTCCTGTCCCTACTCGTCTGGCTGTTCTTCAGTGGGCTCATTCTGCCAAGTTAGCTGGCCACCCCGGTGTTCGGGGTACGCTTGCTTCTATTCGCCAGCGGTTTTGGTGGCCTACTCAGGAGCGGGACACGCGCCGTTTCGTGGCTGCTTGTTCGGACTGCGCGCAGACTAAGTCAGGTAACTCTCCTCCTGCCGGTCGTCTCAGACCGCTTCCCATTCCTTCTCGACCATGGTCTCACATCGCCTTAGACTTTATTACCGGTCTGCCTTCGTCTGCGGGGAAGACTGTGATTCTTACGGTTATCGATAGGTTCTCTAAGGCGGCACATTTCATTCCCCTCGCTAAGCTTCCTTCCGCTAAGGAGACGGCACAAATCATCATTGAGAATGTGTTCAGAATTCATGGCCTCCCGTTAGACGCCGTTTCAGACAGAGGTCCGCAATTCACGTCACAGTTTTGGAGGGAGTTCTGTCGTTTGATCGGTGCTTCCGTCAGTCTCTCTTCCGGGTTTCATCCCCAGTCTAACGGTCAAGCAGAAAGGGCCAATCAGTCGATTGGTCGCATTTTACGCAGCCTTTCGTTTCGAAACCCTGCGTCTTGGGCAGAACAGCTCCCCTGGGCTGAGTACGCTCACAACTCGCTTCCTTCGTCTGCTACAGGGCTATCTCCGTTTCAGAGTAGTCTTGGTTACCAGCCTCCTCTGTTCTCGTCCCAGCTCGCCGAGTCCAGCGTTCCCTCCGCTCAGGCTTTTGTCCAACGTTGTGAGCGCACTTGGAGGAGGGTCAGGTCTGCACTTTGCCGTTACAGGGCGCAGACTGTGAGAGCCGCCAATAAACGTAGGATTAAGAGTCCTAGGTATTGTCGCGGTCAGAGAGTGTGGCTTTCCACTCGTAACCTTCCCCTTACGACAGCTTCTCGCAAGTTGACTCCGCGGTTCATTGGTCCGTTCCGTGTCTCTCAGGTCGTCAATCCTGTCGCTGTGCGACTGCTTCTTCCGCGACATCTTCGTCGCGTCCACCCTGTCTTCCATGTCTCTTGTGTCAAGCCTTTTCTTCGCGCTCCCGTTCGTCTTCCCTCCCCCCCTCCCGTCCTTGTCGAGGGCGCACCTATTTACAAGGTACGGAAGATCATGGACATGCGTTCTCGGGGACGTGGTCACCAGTACTTAGTGGATTGGGAGGGTTACGGTCCTGAGGAGAGGAGTTGGGTTCCATCTCGGGACGTGCTGGACCGTTCGTTGATTAATGATTTCCTCCGTTGCCGCCAGGGTTCCTCCTCGAGTGCGCCAGGAGGCGCTCGGTGAGTGGGGGGGTACTGTCATGTTTTGTCTTTTGATTATCATGTCTTGTCCCTGTGCTTCCCTTCCATTTGTCTCCCTCTGCTGGTCTTAGTAGGTTCTTTCCCTCTCTCTTCCCCTCCCTCTCTTCCTCTCTCGCTCTCTCTCTATCGTTCCGTTCCTGCTCCCAGCTGTTCCTCATTCTCCTAACTACCTCATTTAATCTTTCACACCTGTCCCCTATTTTGCCCTCTGATTAGAGTTCCTATTTCTCCCTCTGTTTTCCGCTTCTGTCCTTGTCGGATCTTTGTTTGATGTTTGCTGTTCCGTGTCCTGGTTCCGCCCTGTCGTGTTTTTGCCTTCATCAGATGCTGCGTGTGAGCAGGCGTCCTGGTTCCGCCCTGTCGTGTTTTTGCCTTCATCAGATGCTGCGTGTGAGCAGGTGTCATCTAAGATATATCCAGGAGTACCGTTTTGTTTAAGTTTGGAATAAAGACTCTGTTTTTGTTAAGTCGCTTTTGGGTCCTCATTCATCTGCATAACAATTAATGGATTAGAAATCCGTGGCTTAAAAACTAAGGTGTCATTGTACGCTGATGATTCATGTTTTCTTTTAAAACCACAACTAGAGTCTCTCCACGGCCTCATAGAGGATCTAGATACCTTTGCTATCCTCTCTGGATTAAAACCAAATTATGATAAATGTACCATATTACGTATTGGATCACTAAAAAATACACATTTTATATTGCCATGTAGTTTACCAATTAAATGGTCTGACGGAGATGTGGATATACTCGGTATAAAAATCCCAAAAGAAAGAAATGATCTCACTCCAATAAATTTTTATAGAAAGTTAGCAAAAATAGATAAGATCTTGCTACCATGGAAAGGAAAATACTTGTCTATTTGTGGAAAAATCACCCTGATTAACTCTTTAGTCATATCACAGTTTACCTATTTGCTTATGGTTTTGCCTACACCTAGTGACCTGCTTTTTAAATTATATGAACAAAAAATATTCCATTTTATTTGGAACGGCAAGCCAGATAAAATTAAAAGGGCCTATTTATATAACGAATATGAATTCGGAGGGCAGAAATTATTAAATATTAAAGCATTAGACCTCTCACTAAAGGCATCAGTCATACAAAAGTTATACTTAAATCCAAACTGGTTCTCTAGTAAATTGGTACGAATGTCTCATCCTATGTTCAAGAAGGGCCTTTTTCCCTTTATTCAGATTACACCTGCTCACTTTCGGTTGTTTGAAAAGGAAATAATCTCCAAAATATCCTTATTTTTTAAACAAGCCTTAGAAAGTTGGTTGCAATTTCAGTTTAATCCACCTGAAAGGACGGAACAAATAGTACAACAAATATTGTGGTTAAATTCAAATATAGTAATTGATAAAAAAACTGTATTTATCGAAGAAATGTTTAAAAAAGGTATAATTTTTGTGAATGATATCATAAATAGGACTGGTGGAGTTATGTCACACATGCAGCTCACACAGACATATGGAAATGTCTGCTCTACCCAAAATTACAACCAATTAATTGCAGCATTACCACAAAAATGGAAGAGGCAAGTAGAAGGGGAAAAAAGTAAGGAACTTGTATGTCGGCCCTGTATTAAAGAACATAAATGGTTAAAGAAAAGTGTGATAAATAAAAACATATACCAATTTCATTTAAGGACCAAAAAACTGACAGCTGTGCCATATAAATTGCAAAATAGTTGGGAAGAGATGTTCGATGTACCCATTCCATGGCACATGGTTTATGAATTGATACGCAAAACAACGCCGGATTCAAAACTTCGAATTTTTCAATTTAAATTATTGTACAAAATTCTTGCAACTAATAGAATGTTATATATATGGGGTATACAATCTTCCCAGCTCTGTAGATTCTGCTGTGAGGAGGCAGAGTCATTAGACCATTTATTTTGGTATTGTCCATATGTAGCTCGTTTTTGGTCACAGGTCCAGGAATGGCTGAAGAATTGCAACATTTGCCTAGAACTAACGCTACAGATAGCAATACTGGGGGATTTGAAAAGCCATAGTCAATCAATCAATAATATAATAATTATTTTAGCAAAAATGTTTATTTTTAATTTACAATCTGTAGAAGCTATGAGAATAGGAAGGTTCAAATCTTTTGTGAAGCATCACAGCACAGTTGAAAAATATATGGCAAATAAAAATCCGAAATGGATGATGTTGGAAGATAGATGGGAAGGGTTGAGTAGAACTGAAGGGTGGGACTAATAACAAGATAAACAATGTAGGGCATACGGGATCTGTGAAATGTGTATAGGTGCGGAGCTTTTGTGAAATAGCACAGTTACAAGTGGAAATAAAATTGGATGGACAACAGAAATAGAGGAAGGACTAAGAACAAACAAGAGAGAACTATTATAAAGTAGTCTGTGTCTGTAAAATAGGTATAAGATGTATAAATTGAAGGTAAAAGCAGAAGTGTTTATTAGTTTACTCCAATTGGGGGAGCGGTGGTAGGGTTGCGGGGAATAATAATAAAGGTATATTCTTTAAAAAAGTATGTATGTCTATATAGGTATGTGTATGTATATATGTATATATGTATGCATGCGTGTATGGATATATATATTTACCCAAAAAAATATGGGGGATTGGAAATGATGCAGACAATTACATTGGAAGCAACATTCTTTCCGCAATATTAAGCTGATCCACCCCCAAAAAAAAAAACAAAAAAAAAACAAAAAAAAAAAAAAAAAAGGTATACAAAGTACTAAAGACAGACAGTGTTTTGTATAAAATATATCAGTGTGTTGCTGCTTGAAAGAGTAATTCAAATGGTGCATGTGTGTATCATTTTGTTGCAAAAATGCCATTTTGAAAAAGGATTGTTAGGTTTTGATTGCAGAGTTTCATTTTGACATAGAAGTGAGATGTTTAGTGAGTGTGTGAGTGTTGTCTTATCTGGCTTGTGTGTAGAGTTTTGACACAATGAGCCAAATTCCGCAACAAGTATGTAAGCAATCGCAAAAAACTGTAATGAGGCTGTGTGATTTGTGTTAGGCTATGTGAGGAATCTGTCCATGGATCTCTGGCATCCTAACACAGGACTCACAGCCATTCTACTGCTGCCACACAGATAATGAAGAGGCTTACTTTGGGAATTTTATATAAAATTATAACAAACACAAAACAGGAATTCAAGTGACCATTAGTGTGTGTGTGTGTGTGTGTGTGTGTGTCGGTGTATTGTGTGTGTGTGTGTGTCGGTGTATTGTGTGTGTGTGTTATCATACCAGCAGCTGTGGCTAGTTTAGATCAATGGGAGAAAGATTGCCCTGTGTGTTTCTCCGTGTATACAGGGAGCATCCACTCAAAGAGCACTTTGTTTTCCTCCACTTTGTTTTCCTAGAAAATGACAGAGTAGAGAGGGGGATTGGCGAGGGGGAGCGGGCATGGGAGAGGGGGAGAGTAGATGGGGAGGGGGACCGGAGTGATGAATGGTCTGAGAGACAGAAGGATGTCTACACACTGTCATCTCAACAGGTAGTTACTAGAGAGCCATGTTACAAAGGACTACATCGGCTCTATCATCAGAATTGATTGAACCTATTTGTTCTTAATGTAAGGTTATGGTTAGGCTTTAGGTTAGGGGTAAGGATAAGGTTACAGTTAAGTTTAGTTCTGTGGCTGTGCTTAGAAGGACCAGAGAAGGAGTGAGCTGGTTTTATTCTCCTTAGGGAGTTTCTCCTTAATACCTACCAGTATGCCAGACTCAGGATAACATGACACTAAAAGATGTGTCGCTGCACTCACCCTAGACACTCGGTCCAGCCACACACACATGCTCGTACCTACCCACGCAGGCATGGACGCCCAAGGCATATACGCAAGTCCAGACACACACCCATACACACCCCTGAGAGGACTGGCCCAGTTCTAAGTAGACCAAACCAGCAGAAACTCAAGCTACATTTCATTCCACACAGTTGTCCCTTCCCTCTGCCCTGCCCCCTCTGCTCTGGCCCCTCCCCTCTGCCCTGTCCCTTCCCCTCTGCCCTGCCCCCTCTGCTCTGGCCCCTCCCCTCTGCCCTGTCCCTTCCCCTCTGCCCTGCCCCCTCTGCTCTGGCCCCTCCCCTCTGCCCTGTCCCCTCCCCTCTGCCATGTCCCCTCTGCTCTGCCCTCTCCTCTCCCCTCCCCTCTGCCCTGTCCCCTCTGCCCTGTCCCCTCCCCTCTGTCCTGTCGCTTCCCCTCTGTCCTGTCGCTTCCCCTCTGTCTTATCCCCTCCCCTTTGCCCTGTCCCCTCCCCTCTGTCTTATCCCCTCCCCTTTGCCCTGTCCCCTCCCCTCTGCCCTGTCCCCTCCCACTCTGCCCTGTCCTCTCCCCTCTGCCTTGTCCACTCCCCTCTGTCCTGTCGCTTCCCTCTGTCCTGTCGCTTCCCCTCTGTCTTATCCCCTCCCCTCTGCCCTGTCCCCTCTGCTCTGTCCCCTCTGTCCTGTCACCTCCCCTCTACCCTGTCCCCTCTGCTCTGTCCCCTCTGCCCTGCCCCCCCCCTCTGTCCTGTCGCCTCCCCTCTGTCCCCTCTGCCCTGCCCCCCCTGTCCTGTCCCCTCCTCTCTGCCCTGTCCCCTCCCCTCTGTCCTGTCCCCTCTGTCCTGTCCCCTCTGCCCTGTCCCCTCCCCTCTGTCCTGTCCCCTCCCCTCTGCCCTGTCCCCTCTGCCCTGTCCCCTCCCCTCTGTCCTGTCCCCTCTGCCCTGTCCCCTCCCCTCTGTCCTGTCCCCTCTGCCCTGTCCCCTCCCCTCTGTCCTGTCCCCTCCCCTCTGCCCTGTCCCCTCCCCTCTGTCCTGTCCCCTCCCCTCTGTCATGTCCCCTCCCATCTGCTCTTACTTCATTTTCTCAAGTGATCTGGACTGAACTGAACAGGCAGGCAGGGCTGGGACACACACACACACACACACACACACACACACACACACACACACACACACACACACACACACACACACACACACACACACACACACACACACACACACACACACAGTACACACATTACTCACACTGGTGATTTATTGGGTGTGTTGGCCGGTGTTCATAAAAAGTAGGAGTTTCCCATAAAATGTGGTTGATGATGTTTAATATGACACAGAGTGTGTGGGTGGCTGCTCCTTTACACCACTGTAACAGCAGGAGAAAATCATGGTAAATATGGATATTACATGAGTAAATGTCACAATCATCCTGTTTGTTAGAGTGGATCTTACCCTCTGTGGAAACATACAGTCTGTCTAGACCAGGGGTCTTCACCACAGAATTAGGAATTAGAATACTAGAATCAACATGAACCTTTTTAATGACGGTATAAAAGCCAGCCATTGTGGTCACGGAGTTGGTCAACAACCATGGTTTGCCAGTGCTGTGATAAGATATTGTGTAAAATGATGAATTTGTTTTTGTACTAACTGCTAATATGCCAACATTCCATTCAAACAGTGCAGTCAATCCGCAGCCAGACACTGTCTGACATCAGTTGATGAGAGGACTTAGATAAGTTGTAAATGGAACAAGTTTTGTATGCAACAATTATTGTAACATATAATAGCACTCACAGCTTTCCAAGAAAACACATTATTTTACATTTATGGTCTGTTTACATATATTTTAGAGGCTATACAGAAAAGGGGTATAAAACTGCTATAAACTGTGTTTATAATTATATGATCATATTGTAGGTTGACAATATTTTAGGTTAACAATAATACATTTCTGTTACATCATTTCTGATGCATCACGGGCCTTACTTTTATTTTCCTGCATAAGTGAACCAGGATTATGCCTCTACTGCCTTTCATTCTGATTAGAATGGTTTGGATTTCTCCCTGACCATATTTACCCTATTCTGGAATTCTTCTTTTTTTTTTATAGCCCCTCTATGGTCTTCATTGAGTGGGCAGGCTTTTGTTCCAGCCCGCAGTAACACACTTGATTTAGCTTGTTATAGTCCAGTGGGCACAGAGTGTGTGTGTGAGTTGTTGTGTATGCGTGTGTGTGTGTGTGTTTGTGACCCTGTCTCTCTATGTTCAGGACGGTGTTGGAGAAGAGTTCAGAGGAGAGGTTGGTGTTCCTGTTGACCGTGTCTGAGTCTGCGGTCAAACTACAGTATGGTCAGCCCAGCGGTCAGGTTGGCACTCTGACCTTCAGCACCCAGGGCAGACTCACAGTGGACAGGTGGACCCACCTAGCTCTACAGGTAAGAACCGGGTTACCATACCTTTCTATCTACCCTCCCCTGCCCTACACTGACCTGTGTTTTGAACAGGAGTGGATACGTACCATACACACTCTGCCTCTGTTTAAGACAAGTATGTGATATATGTTGTCATGTTAGCTACGTCATTATTATAACACTATTTTGTAGACCTGTAGGCCACTTAGCAATTTTGGACTTTTTACTTGATGTGTGTGTGTTTGCTTGTTTGTGTCTGTGTGTATGCACCTTTGTGTTTTCTTCTGTAAGTGTGTGTCCATATTTTATGTCTGGCCAATAGACAGTAAGAGTATTGAAATGAATGTGTTCACTGAGAACCACAGCAGGTCTGTGTTGAACTGGTGTCACTACACATCTAGAGGCTGGAGATGACGTATGGGCTGGAGGGTAATTATACTGGTAAACATCTGCTTTGGACCAGCTGTGGGTGCAGGGGGCCACACACACACACACACACACACACACACACACACACACACACAGGCGCGCACACACAGGCATACACATGGGCGTGTACATACACACACACACGGACGTGCAGACACACACAGGCATGCTCGACACACATACACACTTCATATATAACCAGACTGTGCCCATTGCTGTAATTCAGAGATTGTGTGGTGCAGGACTGAGGAGAACTACTGTACAGCTCTATATGCAGGAATACCACGGTTCTTGTCAAATACTTCCAACATGTACTGTAGCCACCACTGCATATTTTTCAAGTGTCATCATTTTTTGTTTGGGACTTCTTGAATCACTTAAGGTCACTTATGTACTATATGTAGACTATGGTATATCCATTTTTACTGGAGGTGCACAGACAACATTGTATGTGACTCCTTATTGTGATCCATTAAGCCTATTTGGAGTAGACTACCTACAGACTTCCCCATCTCAACTCAATAGCTACCATGTGCTGTGTTTAAACACTGAGTTTACAAAACATTAAGAACACCTGCTCTTTCCATGACAGACTGACCAGGTGAACGCTATAATCCCTTATTGATGTCACTTGTTAAATCCACTTCAATCAGTGTACATGAAGGGAAGGAGACAGGTTAAATAAGGATTTATAAGCCTTGAAACAATTATGACATGGATTGTGTATGTGTGCCATTCAGAGGGTAAATGGGCAAGACAAAAGATTTTAGTGCCTTTGAACAGGGTATGGTAGTAGGTGCCAGGCGCATCAGTTTGTGTCAAGACCTGCAATGCTGCTGGGTTTTTATGCTCAACAGTTTCCTGTGTGCATCAAGAATGGTCCACCACCCAAATGACATCCAGCCAACTTGACACGACTGTGGGAAGCATTGGAGTCAACATGGGCCAGCATCCCTGTGAAACGTTTGCGACACCTTGTAGAGTCCATTCCCTAACGAATTAAGGCTGTTCTGAAAGCAAAAAAAGTCCATATTTGGAAGGTGTTCCTAATGTTTTGTACACTCAGTGTAGATGTGCAATCTTAGTTTGATCAGTGTTGTCGCAGAGATTTTTGGGGGGAAATGCAAGCTTCTAAAATGTGGAATTTCCATTTAAAATGTCAGACTTGATTTGCCCTAACAAAACGTTTTGCAACCCCAACAAATATGTAAATGAATTATAATCCTGTCACGTCCGTCGTAATGAGGAGACCAAGGCGCAGCGTGATATACATTCTTCTTTAAATGAAGAAAGAACACTGAACAAAACGAACGTGACGCTATACAAAACGAGTGCTTACAGGCAACTACACATAGACAAGAACCCACGAAACCAAAAGGGAAAATGGCTACCTAAATATGATCCCCAATCAGAGACAACGATAAACAGCTGCCTCTGATTGGGAACCAATTCAGGCCACCATAGACCTACAATATGCCTAGACTTACAAACACCCCTAGACATACAAAACCCCTAGACAATACAAAAACACGCATACCCACCCTCGTCCTGACCTGACCAACATAATACAGAAAACATAGATAACTAAGGTCAGGGTGTGACAAATCCACAAAATAATTCACATTTTCTGATGCTTTTATTTTACTCCTATAACAAACTTTTCAAATTAAGATAGTACATACACTACCGTTCAAAAGTGTGGGGTCATTTAGAAATGTCCTTGTATTTGAAAGAAAAGCAATTTTTCGTCCATTAAAATAACATCAAATTGATCAGAAATACAGTGTAGACATTGTTAAGAGGCTCCTCTGTCCTGTTTGAACTTGTTATCAGTATAAAAGACACCTGTCCACAACCTCAATCAGTCACACTCCAAACTCCACTATGGCCAAGACCAAAGAGCTGTCAAAGGACACCAGAAACAAAATTGTAGACCTGCACCAGGCTGGGAAGACTGAATCTGCAATAGGTAAGCAGCTTGGTTTGAAGAAATCAACTGTGGGAGCAATTATTAGGAAATGGAAGACATACAAGACCACTGATAATCTCCCTCGATCTGGGGCTCCACGCAAGATCTCACCCCGTGGGGTCAAAATTATCACAAGAACGGTGAGCAAAAATCCCAGAACCACACGGGGGGACCTAGTGAATGACCTGCAGAGAGCTGGGACCAAAGTAACAAAGCCTACCATCAGTAACACACTACGCCGCCAGGGACTCAAATCCTGCAGTGCCAGACGTGTCCCGCTGCTTAAGCCAGTACATGTCCAGGCCCGTCTGAAGTTTGCTAGAGAGCATTTGGATGATCCAGAAGAAGATTGGGAGAATGTCATATGGTCAGATGAAACCAAAATATAACTTTTTGGTAAAAACTCAACTCGTCGTGTTTGGAGGACAAAGAATGCTGAGTTGCATCCAAAGAACACCATACCTACTGTGAAGCATGGGGGTGGAAACATCATGCTTTGGGGCTGTTTTTCTGCAAAGGGACCAGAACAACTGATCCGTGTAAAGGACAGAATGAATGGGGCCATGTATCGTGAGATTTTGAGTGAAAACCTCCTTCCATCAGCAAGGGCATTGAAGATGAAACGTGGCTGGGTCTTTCAGCATGACAATGATCCCAAACACACCGCCCGGGCAACGAAGGAGTGGCTTCGTAAGAAGCATTTCAAGGTCCTGGAGTGGCCTAGCCAGTCTCCAGATCTCAACCCCATAGAAAATCTTTGGAGGGAGTTGAAAGTCCGTGTTGCCCAGCAACAGCCCCAAAACATCACTGCTCTAGAGGAGATCTGCATGGAGGAATGGGCCAAAATACCAGCAACAGTGTGTGAAAACCTTGTGAAGACTTACAGAAAACGTTTGACCTCTGTCATTGCCAACAAAGGGTATATAACAAAGTATTGAGATAAACTTTTGTTATTGACCAAATACTTATTTTCCACCATAATTTGCAAATAAATTCATTAAAAATCCTACAATGTGATTTTCTGGATTTTTTTTTCTCATTTCGTCTGTCATAGTTGAAGTGTACCTATGATGAAAATTACAGGCCTCTCTCATCTTTTTAAGTGGGAGAACTTGCACAATTGGTGGCTGACTAAATACTTTTTTGCCCCACTGTACAAGACCGGCCCAAAACCAGGACCCAACCAGTCCGGAGGAAAAACAAAGGGAAACGCACAACCACAAACATAAACAGAGGAAAAATAAGCCCGCACAAAGAGCAGGCGGGCCTTACCTGCTTAAATAGCCCAACTAAAAACCTAAACAAGAAACAGGTGTAACCAATAAGACAAAACCAACAGAAAAGGAAAAGGGATCGGCGGCAGCTAGTAGACCGGTGACCACGACTGCCGAGCGCCGCCCAAACAGGAAGAGGAGCCACCTTCGGTGGGAGTCGTGACAGATACGCTGTCGATGGCCGTGCGAAGGCTGATCCTCACATTGTGACTTACGGGCTGAATGATGTTGAATGAGCGGCTCATAGAGCTCCTTCTTCATTTCTAAAAATGACCACAAATGAGCACACGTGTTTGTTCATTCTATGTATATAATATCAGTGCTTTATCTGTGGAATAAAGACCAATACAAATATTTCTGTGAAAGGCAAATATTGGACGATAATATTGGTCAGCCGATTTGTCGGTCAGGCTCTAGTGACGGGGCTTATTGTTGGTAAGTTGTCTGTGGGACGGAAAACTGCTGTAATAGAGATAAAACAAGACGTGTCTGACATGAGACTGCAGAGGGAAGGTAAGGAGGGGGGAGAGGGGGAGGAGGTAGGTAAGGAGGGGGAGAGGGGGAGGAGGTAGGTAAGGAGGAGGGAGAGGGGGAGGAGGTAGGTAAGGAGGGGGGAGAGGGGGGGGAGGTAGGTGAGAGGGGAGGTGAGAGGGGAGAAGGGAGGTGATGAGGGGGTTGAGAGAAGGAGGGAGGTGAGAAGGATGGGAGAGTGGGCGGGAAGTAGGTGAGGAGGGGGAGGAGGTAGGTAAGGAGAAGGGAGAGGGGGAGGAGGTAGGTAAGGAGGAGGGAGAGGGGGAGGAGGTAGGTAAGGAGGGGAGAGGGGGAGGAGGTAGGTAAGAAGGGGGAGAGGGGGAGGAGGTAGGTCAGGAGGGGGAGAGGGGGAGGAGGTATGTGAGAGGGGAGGTGAGAGGGGAGAAGGGAGGTAATGAGGGGGTTGAGAGAAGGAGGGAGGTGAGAAGGATGGGAGAGTGGGCGGAGGTAGATGAGAAGGGAGAGGGGGAGGAGGTAGATGAGAGGGTAGGTGAGAGGGGGAGGAGGTAGGTGAGAGGGGAGGGGAGGGGAGATGAGAGGGGGAGGAGATAGGGGAGGAGGGAGGTGATGAGGGGGTTGAGAGGAGGGGGGAGGTGAGAAGGATGGGAGAGTGGGCGGGAGGTAGGTGAGGAGGGGGGAGAGGGGGAGGAGGTAGGTAAGGAGAAGGGAGAGGGGGAGGAGGTAGATGAGAGGGGGAGGAGGTAGGTGAGAGGGGAGGGGAGATGAGAGGGGGAGGAGATAGGGGAGGAGGGAGGTGATGAGGGGGTTGAGAGGAGGGGGGAAGGATGGGAGAGTGGTCGGGAGGTAGGTGAGGAGGGTGAGAGGGGAGGTGAGAGGGGGAGGAGGTAGATGAGAGGGGAGGTGAGAGGGGGAGGAGGTAAATGAGAGGGGAGAAGGGAGGTGAGGAGGGGGGAGGAGGTAGGTGAGAGAGGAGGAAGCCATGTTGCATTTCCTCAGTTTCTCTGTCTCGGTCTCATTTTATTGTTTCTCTAGCTCTGGGAACCTGTTTAGGTGTCACATTTCTGCTGAGGACTACTGGCAGGTCACGCCACTTAGAACAACGGAGAAAGAGAGGGATGGAGGGAAAGTAAAAGAGAGAGAAACAGAAAGAGAGCAGTAAAAGACAGAGTTAGAGATGTATATTCCG
The DNA here is from genome assembly GCF_016432855.1 of Salvelinus namaycush. Lineage (NCBI taxonomy): Eukaryota > Metazoa > Chordata > Actinopteri > Salmoniformes > Salmonidae > Salvelinus > Salvelinus namaycush. Next base: position 14,731,547 of record NC_052321.1, on the reverse strand, counting down.
TGGGAGTCGTCAGTGTGTCAGTGAGGGAGCATGCCTAAAGATCCCCAGAGGCGGTCTCCTATGTGCCTGTCTAAATCAGCATTATCACATCAATGTGTGTCAGACAGCCATCACTGCAAAACAGCCCACGTTAATCTTTAACAGCATACAGGCCTTTCATGTTGACATTGCCTTTCTTCCCATCTGCTCTCATCTCTTATTTTATAAAAAATAATATTGCAGATAAATTGTGGCTTCTATCAGTGTAATTCTCTGCATAATTTCCAATCCCCCATAATTTTTTTGTAAATATACAGTACCAGTCAAAAGTTTGGACACACCTACTCATTCAAGGGTTTTTCTTTATTTTGACTATTTTCTACATCGTAGAATAATAGTGAAGACATCAAAACATGTAGTAACCAAAAATGTGGAAAACAAATCAATGAGATTCTTCAAAGTTGCCTTGATGACAGCTTTGCACACTCTTGGCATTTTCTCAACCAGCTTCACTTGGAATGCTTTTCCAACAGTCTTGAAGGAGTTCCCACATATGCTGAGAACTTGTTGGCTGCTTTTCCTTCACTCTGCGGTCCAGCTCATCCCAAACCATCTCAATTGGGTTGAGGTCAGGTGATTGTGGAGGCCAGGTCATCTGATGCAGCACTCCATCACTCTCCTTCTTGGTCAAATAGCCCTGACACAGTCTTGCACAGACCTTACACAGTCATTGTCTAGTTGAAAAACAAATTACAGTCCCACTAAGCGCAAACCAGATGGGATGGCGTATTGCTACAGAATGCTGTGGTAGACATGCTGGTTAAGTGTGCCTTGAATTCTAAATAGTGTCACCAGCAAGCACCCCCACACCATCACACCCACTCCTCCATGCTTCACGGTGGGAACCACACATGCAGAGATCATCCGTTCACCTACTCTGCATCTCACAGAGACACGGCAGTTGGAACCAAAAATCTCACATTTGGACTCATCAGACCAAAGGAAAGATTTCCACCGGTCTAATGTCCATTGCTCGTGTTTCTTGGCCCAAGCAAGTCTCTTCTTCTTATATGCTGTCCTTTAGTAGTGGTTTCTTTGCAGCAATTTGACCATGAAAGCCTGAATCACTCAGTTTCCTCTGAACAGTTGATGTTGAGATGTGTCTGTTACTTGAACTCTGTGACGCATTTATTTGGGCTGAAATCTGAGGTGCAGTGAACTCTAATGAACATATCCTCTGCAGCAGAGGTAACTCTGGGTCTTCCTTTCCTGTGGCGGTCCTCATGAGAGCCAGTTTCATCATAGCGTTTGATGGTTTTTGCGACTGCACTTGAAGAAACTTTCAAAGTTCTTCAAATTTTCCGCATTGACTGACCCTAAAGTCTTAAAGTAATGATGGACTGTCATTTCTCTTTGCTTATTTGAGCTGTTCTTGCCATAATATGGACTTGTGTGCAAAGCTATCATCAAGGAAAAGGGTGGCTACTTTGAAGAATCTAAAATATATTTTTTTGGTTACTACATAATTCCATATGTGTTATTTCATAGTTTTGATGTCGTCACTATTATTCTACAATGTAGAAAATAGTAAAAATAAAGAAAACCCTGTGATGAAGAGCAAAAGATTCATTTTTAGAAGCGTAAAAGGTCAAATTTACTCAAACGTACTGAAAGTGAGTTGCGCTGCTCTTCTCTCTCTCTCTCTCTTCCTCTCTCTCTCTCTCTCTCTCTCTCTTTCTCTCAATTAAATTCAAGGGGCTTTATTGGCATGGGAAACATATGTTTATATTGCCAAAGCAAGTAAAGTAGATAATATAAAAAAGTGAAATCAAAAATTAACAGTAAACATTACGCTCACAGAAGTTCCAAAAGAATAAAGACATTTCAAATGTCATATTATGTATATATACAGTGTTGTAACGATGTGCAAGTGGTTAAAGTACAACATGGTAAATAAAGAAGCATATATATGGGTTGTATTTAAAATGGTGTTTGTTCTTCACTGGTTTACCTTTTCTTGTGGCAACAGGTCACAAATCTTGCTGCTGTGATGTCACACTGTGGTATTCCACACAGTAGATATGGGAGGTTATCAAAATCGGGTTTGTTTTCAATTTCTTTGTGGATCTGTGTAATCTGAGGGAAATACGTGTCTCTAATATGGTCATACATTCGGTTTATTTTCTCTCTATCTCTCTCGCTCTCTATCTCTCACTCTCTCCCTCTCTCACTCTTATTCTCTCTTATTCTCTCTGGCTTCCTCTCTCTCTCTTCCTCTTTCTCTCTCTCACTCTCTCTCTCTCTTCCTCTTTCTCTCTCTCTCTCTCTCTCCCTATCTATCTCTTCTCTTCTTTCTTTCACCAGACAGTGAGCCTTGTGCCTTCTGCCTCAGTTCTCTCAGATGGTCTCTGGCTGCTGAAAGAAAGTCCACCCATCCTCTATTTTCCACAACCTAAATTAACATTTGCACGCACAATTAGACCTGTAGCCCACGTCTGGGCATAGACTGGGTACCCTGCCACACCAGTACCTTAGATAGATACAGTTGAAGTCAGAAGTTTACATGCACTCAATTAGTATTTGTTAGCATTGCCTTTAAATTGTTTAACTTGAGTCAAACATTTCAGGTAGCCTTCCACAAGCTTCCCACAATAAGTTGGGTGAAATTTTGCCCATTCCTCCTGACAGAGCTGGTGTAACTGAGTCAGGTTTGTAAGCCTCCTTGCTCGCACACGCTTTTTCAGTTCTGCCCACAAATTTTCTATAGGATTGAGGTCATGTCTTTGTGATGGCCACTCCAATACCTTGACTTTGTTGTCCTTAAGCCATTTTGCCACAACTTTGGAAGTATGCTTGGGGTCATTGTCCATTTGGAAGACCCATTTGCGACCAAGCTTTAACTTCCTGACTGATGTCTTGAGATGTTGCTTCAATATATCCACATAGCTTTCCTGCCTCATGAAGCCATCTATTTTGTGAAGTGCTCCAGTCCCTCCTGCAGCAAAGCACCACCACAACATGATGCTGCCACCCCTGTGCTTCACGGTTGGGATGGTTCTTCGGCTTGCAAGTATCTCCCTTTTCCTCCAAACAGTTCTATTTTTGTTTCGTCAGACCAGAGGACATTTCTCCAAAAAGTACCATCTTTGTCCCCATGTGCAGTTGCAAACTGTAGTCTGGCTTTTTTATGTCAGTTTGGAGCAGTGGCTTCTTCCTTGCTGAGCGGCCTTTCAGGTTATGTCGATATAGGACTTGTTTTAATGTGGATATAGATACTTTCCTACAGCATCTTCACAAGGTCCTTGACTGTTGTTCTGGGATTGATTTGCACTTTTCGCACCAAAGTACGTTCATCTCTAGGAGACAGAACGTGTCTCCTTCCTGAGCGGTATGACGGCTGTGTGGTCCCATGGTGTTTATACTTGCGCACTATTGTTTGTACAGATGAACATGGTACCTTCAGGCGTTTGGAAATTGCTCCCAAGGATGAACCAGACTTGTGGAGGTCTACAATTTTTTTTCTGAGGTCTTGGCTGATTTCTTTTGATTGTATCATGATGTCAAGCAAAGAGGCACTGAGTTTGAAGGTAGGCCTTGAAATACATCCACAGGTACACCTCCAATTGACTCAAATGATGTCAATTAGTCTATCAGAAGCTTCTAAGCCATGACATCATTTTCTGGAATTTTCCAAGCTGTTTAAAGGCACAGTCAATTTAGTGTATGTAAACTTCTGACCCACTGGAATTGTGATACAGTGAATTATAAGTGAAATAATCTGCCTGTAAGCAATTGTTGGAAAAATGACTTGTGTCGTGCACAAAGTAGATGTCCTGACCGAATTGCCAAAACTATAGTTTGTTAACAAGAAATGTGTGGAGTGGTTGAAAAATGAGTTTTAATGACTCCAACCTAAGTGTATGTAAACTTCCAACTTCAACTGTACACACAGTCTCTCTCTTTCTCACTAGGGGATGTTGACTTGGAGGTTTATGCACTCACTGTTAGTGATGCCACACACACACACACACACACACACACACACACACACACACACACACACACACACACACACACACACACACACACACACACACACACACACACACACGCACACACACGCACACACACACACACACTAACAATTTGATTAATATAAAAACAGTTGGTGCATTTCACAGTATTTGTCATACACAAGTTGTACCAGTATACCCCTGCTGTCCCTCTGCCTGTGGACCACTGGCTACTCTCTAGACATAATGTGTAATATTAACACATTATGTCTTTCCTTCTCCAGTGATCCACTGGATTGGAGCTGCTATGCTGACAGTAGTAAGGAGAGGGAGGGAGGGGAGATAGAGAGAGAGAGAGAGAGAGAGAGAGAGAGAGAGAGAGAGAGAGAGGAAGAGAGAAAGAGAGAAAGAGAGAGAGAGTAGTTTGGTTCTGCTCCATGAAGCATCACGGCCCAATAAATGACATGGTACTAAACAGGCCTATAGATGGAGTGCAAACAGTACAGACATCTACCAAAAAGCAATTAGTAGCCAAAAAATACAATCTCTCCTGGACAACTTTTTAGCCTTAACATTCTCCTTCAGCAATGAAGGTGTAAATTTGGCCGTTAGGAACATAAACTTTATATTTGACAAATTAGCCTCCTTGGCTAATTTAAAGAAGCATAAGAGCAAACCAAAAATAACAGATAATGAAAAATGGTTTGATAATGATTGCAAAAATCTAAGAAAGTCATTGAGAAATATATCTAATCAAAAACACAGAGAACCAGAAAACAAAAATATACGCCTTCAATATGGGGAAACACTGAAGCAATACAAACACACCCTAAGAACAAAAAAGGAACAGTACATTAGAAATCAGCTGGATGGAATTGAGAAATCCATAGAATCAAACCACTTCTGGGAGAATTTGAATAAATTAAACAAACCTCATCATGAGGTATTGGCTATCCAAAATGGGGATATGTGGAGAAATCACTTTGCAAACCTCTACAGCAATATAACAAAGAGCCCAGAACAAAAAGATATACAAGAAAAATTACAAATCCTTGAATTAGCAGTCAAAGACTATCAGAATCCTGTGGATACCCCAATTACAGAAGAAGAATTATTGGAAAAACTATGCTCTCTCCAACCCAAAAAGGCCTGTGGTGCTGATGGTATTTTAAATGAAATGATCAATTATACAGACCACAAATTCAAATTGGCTATACTCAAACTCTTCAACATTATCCTCACTGCAGGTATTTTCCCTGATATTTGGAACCAGGGATTGTTCACACCAATCTATAAAAATGGAGACAAATTTGACCCAAATAATTAGAGGAATTTGCGCTAACAGCAACTTGGGGAAAATTCTCTGCAGTATTATAAATAGCAGACTACATAATTTCCTTGACGAACACAACGTCCTGAGCAGAAGCCAGATTGGATTTCTAAAAAATGATCGTACAAAGGCCACATTTACACCCTCCACACTCTAATTGATAAACAAGTTAACCAAAACAAAGGCAAAATCTACTCGTGTTTTGTAGATTTCAAGAAAGCATTTGATTCAATTTGGCACAAAGGTCTTTTTTATAAACTAATAGAAAGTGGTATTGGAGGGAAAACATATGATTTTATTAAATCAATGTACACTAAAAACAAATGTGCGGTTAAAATTGGCAACAAGCAAACAGACTTCTTCTCTCAGGGGCGGGGAGTGAAACAGGGCTGCCCAATAAGTCCAACACTATTTAACATCTACATTAATGAATTGGCAAAAACATTAGAAGAATCGGCAGCACCTGGTATCACCCTACACGACACTGAAATCAAGTGTCTGCTGTACGCAGATGACCTGGTGCTGCTGTCTCCCACTAAAGAGGGGTTACAACAGCACCTAGATCGTCTTCACAGGTTCTGTCAGACCTGGTCTCTGACCGTTAACCTAAAAAATATATATATAATTATATTCCAAAAAAGGTCCGGAAATAAGGATGACAAATATAAATTCTATTTGGACACAGTTCTATTAAAACACACCAAAAACTACACATATCTAGGACTAAATATCAGCAACACAGGTAGCTTTCACATGGCTGTGAATGAGCTGAGAGACAAAGCAAGAAGAGCATTCTATGCCATTAAAAGGAACATGAAAATCGAAATTCCAATTAGAATCTGGCTCAAAATTTTCCAATCAGTTATAGAATCAATTGCTCTATATGGGAGTGAAGTATGGGGTCCACTCTCTAATAATGAATTTACCAAATGGGACAAACATCCAATCAAAATACTGCATGCAGAGTTTTGCAAGACTGTATTGCAAGTACAAAGAAAAACTCCAAATAATACATGTAGGGCAGAATTGGGCCAATACCCCCTCCTCATTCAAATAGAAAAAAGAGCCATCAAATTTTACAACCATCTAAAAACAAGTGACCCCAAAACATTCCATCACACAGCTCTACAATGTCAAGAGATGAAACAAGAGAAGAGTCCCCTCAGCCAGCTGGTTTTAAGGCTCAGTTCACCAACCCAAACCAACCCCATAGAGCCTCAGAACAGCCCTCAGAAAATCTGGCCCAACCAAATCATCACAAAACAAAAATACAAATATATCACCTATTGGAAAGACACCACAAAAAATCTACGTAAACTTCAATGCTATTTGGCTCTAAACAGACAGTACATGGTGGCAGACTATCTGACCACTGTGACTGATAGAAACTGAGGCAAACATTGACTAGGTTGACTAGGTACAGACTCAGTGAGCACCGTCTGGCTATAGAGACCGGTCGTCACAGACAAACCTGGCTGCCCAGAGAGGACAGGCTGTGCTCACTCTGCTCCAGGGGAGAGGTAGAGACAGAGCTGCATTTCCTATTACATTGTGACAAATACTCAGACCTAAGAGAATACTTCTTTCCCAAAATTATAATCCAATACAAAGAATTTGAAACTATAAAAGATGAAGAAAAAATCAAATATTTATTGGGTGAAAAGCCAAAATGTGCATGTCCTCCTGCCACAACCTGAGGGACAGCCAGTGAAAAGTGCAAAGTAATGTTGATAATATTTCCCATCTTGTTTTGTTTTGTCTTTCATACCAGGTCATGTGTCTTCTCAGTCATGTTGACACTGGTCTACTACCATTGCTTTAATGTATTGTTGTTCTGATTAATATTGTTGTTGTAGTTGTTGTTAATGGTAATCCCATGTCCACTACTACTATTATTATTGCTGTTGGTCACCCCATCTATTTATATATATATATTTTGTATATATATACATATATATTTTATTTTTATTTTTCGATATGTATGCTTTGACAATGTAAGTAACAATGAACTTGCCATGTCAATAAAGTCAATTGAATTGAATTTAATTGAGTGAGAGAGGAAGAGAGAGAGTGAGAGAGGAAGAGAGAAGGAGAGAATGAGGAAGGGGAGTTGTACCTGGCAACTCCCCTACCTCGCTACTGATCCCCCCCCTTCACACTCTCACTCGGCCCCAATGCCACCCAGAATGACAGAGACGGATTGTCAGTCTGACTGAAGGTGGGGTCTGCATCTGTGTTAGTGTGTGCGTGTCTGTGTGAAGGTGAGACGCGGACACTCTTACGCCAGCCCTCTGTCCGCTGGCAGGGGAGGAGAGAGGGCATCGGCCTGGCATAAATTACATTTATACACCTTGAGAGAGAGAGAGAGAGAGAGAGAGAGAGAGAGAGAGAGAGAGAGAAAGAGAGAGAGAGAGAGAGAGATGCATAGGATCGTCTCAGCTATATTTAGTCCAGTATTACTGAAGCTGTTTTATACTGTATAATATAATTGTTATTATTATTATAATTTTGTGGGTGCTCATATTTGTCCTATTTCACACATGTACAAGTTAATACACGTGTGAATTGGAAATGTGCTTTTTTTGCATAATGACATAATGACATCCTCGGAGAGTTGGGTCACGGCCAGGGTCACCATTGTTCAGCACCCTTGGAAGAATTAGGTTTAAGGGCCTTGCTCAACAGATCAACAGATTTCTCACCTTGCCGGCACGAGGATTCAAACTGGCGACATTTCGTCTGCTAGCCCATTGCTCGAACCACTAGGATACCCAAATTAGACGAAATACCCAAGCCCTATACAGATAGTCTACTGGGTGAATTGCCACAGGGCCCAGCTTCTCTGTTGTGTGTTTGAGCAGCACATCAACATCTTACCAGCTGACATCTAGGCCTACCCACAGAGAGACATAGGGCTACTGGTTCTTCACATTACATTACAGTCAGTGTAGATGATGTGACTGGTAGATGAATCAGTAGGGCAGACTGGCAGACTGTCTGGGAATGACCATATGAACGTACTCAAGGAAGGATTTGAATGAGGTTGAATGTGATACATGGAGTTGACTGATTTGAATGTGACATGATTTAAAATGAAGAACTGACTGACTTGAATTAGGTCTATGTGATATTAGTTGATATGAGTTTAGAGTGTAGCTCGAAGGAAACACTGTCAAACATATTCATCTCTATTCAGACGACATGTATGTATGCCATTGCCCCAACTGTTGACCAGGCTGTTAGAGCGGCAATCTGACCTTGTTACCTTACAGAACGCCCTGTTTGGTTTAAAACTTGTACTTAATGTGGGAATGACTAAATACATGATGTTCTGTAGTTCTCTCCAGAATGTTCCAGATGGATTAGATATTTATTAATTGGATGGTTCTCCCAATGATCGGCTTCCCGCCTACAAATATTTGGGCATTTGGATTGACAAAGACTTCATGTTTAAAAAGCATACGGATGAACTAGTGAAAAAGCTAAGATTTAAAGTGAGCTTCTTTTTTAGAAATAGATCATTCAGGCTGTATCATAACCGGCCGTGATTGGGAGTCTCATAGGGCGGGGCACAATTGTCCCAGTGTCGTCCGGGTTTGACCGGTGTAGGCCGTCATTGTCAATAAGAATTTGTTCTTAGCTGACTTGCCTAGTTAAATAAAGCTTACATTTAAATATACTTGATAAATAAAAACATATACCAATTTCATTTAAGGACCAAAAAACTGACAGCTGTACCATATAAATTGCAAAACAGTTGGGAAGAGATTTTCGATGTACCCATTCCATGGCACATGGTTTATGATACGCAAAACAACGCCGGATTCAAAACTTCTAATTTTTCAATTTAAATTACTATACAAAATATTTGCAACCAATAGAACATTATATATATGGGGGATACAATCTTCCCAGCTCTGCAGATTTTGCTGTGAGGAGGCAGAGTCATTAGATCATTTATTTTGGTATTGTCCATATGTAGCTCGTTTTTGGTCACAGGTCCAGGAATGGCTGAAGAATTGCAATATTTGTTAGAACTAACGCTACAGATAGCAATACTGGGGGATTTGAAAAGCCATAGTCAATCAATCAATAATATAATCATTATTTTAGTAATTTTTTTTAATCTTTAATCTACAATCTTTAGAAGCTATGAGAATAGAAAGGTTCAGTAATTTTGTGAAGCATCACAGCACAGCACAAATAGAAATCCCAAATGGATGGTGTTAAGAGATAGATGGGAGGGGTTGAATGGAGCTGAAGGGTGGGACTAATAACAAGATAACCAATGTAAAACATAGGGTGTCTGTAAAATGTATATAGGTTCAGAAATGTTGTAAAATAGCACAGTTACAAATATAAATCAACTGGATGGACATCAGAAATAGAGGAAGGACTAAAAACAAACAAAATATAACTATTGTAAAATAGATTGTGTCTGTAAAAGGTTTATCATATGTTTAAACTGAAGGTAGAACCCTAAATGTTATTGTTTATTAGTTTACTCCAATTGGGGAAAGGGTGGTAGGGTTTGCGGGGAATAATAAAGGTATATTTAAAAAAAAAAGTATGTATATCTATATAGGTATGTGTATGTATGTATGTATGCATATGTATGTGTATGGGTATGTACGTGTATGTATATGGATATATATTTACCCCAAAAAGATATGGGGGATTGGAAATGATGCAGACAATTACATTGATGGAAGCAACAATCTTTCCGCAATATTAAGCTGATCCACCCCTAAGAAAAAAAAAGAAAAAAAGAAAAAACACCTTCTACTAAAACTGTTATTTCTTATTTGTTTTTGAAGTTACAAGCCTGAAACCTTGAACATAGACTGCTGACACCCTGTGGAAGCCATAGGAATTGCATCCAGGGAGCTATTTTACAATATGACCTTTCTCTTGCATTTCTAAGAGGATGGTGTCTCAAACAAATTTGTATGGTTTGTTTTTCTTTGGATTTTCTCCTACCATATCTATTGTTTTATATTCTCCTACATTATTTTAACATTTCTACAAATTTCAAAGTGTTTTCTTTCCAATGGTACCAATTATATGCATATCCTGGCTTCAGGGCCTGAGCTACAGGCAGTTTACTTTGGGCACGTCATTCAGGCAGAAATTGAGAAAAAAGGGGCCTAGCCCTAAAAAGTTTTAATGCACGAAATCTGTTTTACCTCATTTCTACCAGCATGTCATATCTGCAACCAGAAGAAAAAACTTCTCTAGGCCACCTTTACTCCACACACAAAGATGCGTACAAAGCCCTCCCTCGCCCTCCATTTGGCAAAACTGACCATAATTCTTTACTCCTGATTTTTGCTTTAGAGCCAAAACTCAAGTCGGAAATACCAGTGACTTGCTCATTACGGAAGTGGTCAGATGAAGCGGATGCTACGCTACAGGATTGTTTTGCTAGCCCAGACTAGAATATGTTCCAGGATTCCTCTGATGTCATTGAGGAGTACACCACCTCAGTCACCGGCTTCATAAATAAGTGCATCAACGATGTCGCCCCCACAGTGACCCCCACAGGTTGGAGTCATTAAAACTCATTTTTCAACCACTCCACAAATTTCTTGTTAACAAACTATAGTTTTGGGAAGTCGGTTAGGACATCTACTTTGTGCATGACGCAAGTAATTTATCCAGCAATTGTTTACAGACAGATTATTTCACTTATAATTCACTGTATCACAATTCCAGTGGGTTAGAAGTTTAATGCCTTTAAGCAGCTTGGAAAATTCCAGAAAATGATGTCATGGCTTTAGAATCATCTGATAGGCTAATTGACATAATTTGAGTCAATTGGGGGTGTACCTGTGGATATATTTCAAGGCCTACCTTCAAACTCAGTGCCTCTTTGCTTGACATCATGGGGAAATCAAAAGAAATCAGCCAAGACCTCAGAAGGTGCCACGTTCATCTGTACAAACAATAGTGCGCAAATATAAACACCTTGGGAGCACGCAGCAGTCATACCGCTCAGGAAGGAGATGCATTCTGTCTCCTAGAGATGAACGTACTTTGGTGCGAAAGTGAAAATCAATCTCAGAACAACAGCAAAGGACCGTGTGAAGATGCTGGAGGAAACAGGTACAAAAGTATCTATATCCACATTAAAACGAGTCCTATATTGACATAACCTGAAAGGCCTCTCAGCAAGGAAGAAGCCACTGCTCCAAAACCGCCATAAAAAAAACAGACTACGGTTTGCAACTGCACATGGGGACAAAGATCATACTTTTGGGAGAAATGTCCTCTGGCCTGATGAAACAAAAATAGAACTGTTTGGCCATAATGACCATCGTTATGTTTGGAGGAAAAAGGGGGAGGCTTGCAAGCTGAAGAACACCATCCCAACTGTGAAGCACGGTGGTGGCAGCAACCTGTTGTGGGGGTGCTTTTCTGCAGGAGGGACTGGTGCACTTCACAAAATAGATGGCATCATGAGGGTGGAAAATTATGTTGATGTATTGAAGCAACATCTCAAGACATCAGTCAGGAAGTTAAAGCCTGGTCGCAAATGGGTCTTCCAAATGGACATTGACCCCAAGCATACTTCCACAGTTGTGGCAAAATGGCTTAAGGACAACAAAGTCAAGGTATTGGAGTGGCCATCACAAAGCCTTGACCTCAATTCTCTAGAAAATTTGTGGGCAGAACTGAAAAAGCGTGTACGAGCAAGGAGGCCTACAAACCTGACTCAGTTACACCAGCTCTGTCAGGAGGAATGGGCCAAAATTCACCCAACTTATTGTGGGAAGCTTGTGGAAGGCTACCTAAAACGTTTGACCCAAGTTAAACAATTTAAAGGCAATGCTACCAAATACTAATTGAGTGTATGTAAACTTCTGACCCACTGGGAATGTGATGAAAGAAGTAAAAGATTAAATAAATCATTCTCTCTACTATTATTCTGACATTTCACGTTCCTAAAATAAAGTGGTGATCCTAACTGACCTAAGACAGGGAATTTTTACTAGGATTAAATGTCAGGAATTGTGAAAAACTGAGTTTAAATGAATTTGGCTGAGGTGTATGTAAACTTCCGACTTCAACTGTACATATCCCAACCAGAAGCCATGGATTACAGGCAACTTCCACACTGAGCTAAAGGCTAGAGCTGCCGCTTTCAAGGAGCGTGACACTAATCCGGATGCTTATAAGAAATCCCGCTATGCCCTCCGACAAACCATCAAACAGGCAAACCGTCAATACAGGACTAAGATTGAATCCTACTACATCGACTCGGAGTTCAGAGACCTGGCAGTGTGGTGCCAGGACAACAACCTCTCTCGCAACATGAGACCATGACAGTTACCCCTTATCAAGCCTAGCTAGCTAGCGGTTTGCATGCACCTTTATCGTGTACAAAATTATAGCTAGGGTCTGAAAGAATGATATGTATTGAATATTTGTGAAATTATTGAGAATGTCCTCAAAACTCAAATAAGCATCATTATTTGTCCTTATTTAGCATATCAAAATGCATATCAAGATCCTGATATGGACCTCAGTCAAGATTATGTGTTTTGTATGTTCTGAGAAAATATACTGTGTAGGCCTACTGTCAGTATTCGGAGTAATCCCAATATCGTACAGTGGCAAGAAAAAGTATGTGAACCCTTTGGAATTACCTGGATTTAAATTGGTCATAAAATTGTATCTGATCTTCATCTAAGTCACAACAATAGACAAACACAGTCTGCTTAAACTAATAACACACAAACAATTATACGTTTTCATGTCTTTATTGAACAAAGTATGTGAACCCTTGGATTTAACAACTGGTTGACCCTCCTTTGGCAGCAATAACCTCAACCTGTCACGGTCGTCTTGAGGTGAATGAATGGACCAAGGCGCAGCGTGATATGAATACATCTTCTTTTATTTTACGACGAAGATGAACACGAAACGAAACACTTATACAAACTATACAAAACAACAAACAACCGTGAAGCTACAAACGAAAGTGCACACACAAGCTACTTACGTTCAACATAGACAATCTCCCACAATCACCTAAAGCCTATGGCTGCCTTAAATATGGCTCCCAATCAGAGACAATTAATGACATCTGTCTCTGATTGAGAACCAAACCAGGCAACCATAGACTTTCCTAGAACTCTCTCCTGAACACAACCCCATACACTATACAACACCCCCTAAACAATACACACACCCTAAACTAGACAAAACACACAAACTTCCCATGTCACACCCTGACCTAACTAAAATAATAAAGAAAACAAAGAATACTAAGGCCAGGGTGTGACATAACCCCCCCCTCAAGGTGCGAACTCCGGACGCACCAGCATAAAGTCTAGGGGAGGGTCTGGGTGGGCGTCTGTCCACGGTGGCGGCTCTGGCGCTGGTCGTGGTCCCCACCCCACCATAGTCACTACCCGCTTTCGTATCCTCCTCCAAATGGCCACCCTCCAAATTAACCCCACTGGATTAAGGGGCAGCACCGGACTAAGTGGCAGCACCGGACTAAGGGGCAGCACCGGACTAAGGGGCAGCACCGGACTAAGGGGCAGCACCAGGATAAGGGGCAGCACCAGGATAAGGGGCAGCACCAGGATAAGGGGCAGCACCAGGATAAGGGGCAGCACCAGGATAAGGGGCAGCACCAGGATAAGGGGCAGCACCAGGATAAGGGGCAGCTCCGGACTGAGGGACAACACCGGACTGGCTGGCGGATCCTGGCTGGCTGGCTCTGGCGGATCCTGGCTGGCTGGCTCTGGCGGATCCTGGCTGGCTGGCTCTGGCGGATCCTGGCTGGCTGGCTCTGGCGGATCCTGGCTGGATGACGGCTCTGGCTGGTCATGGCTCGCTGACGGCTCTGGCTGGTCATGGCTCGCTGACGGCTCTGGCTGGTCATGGCTCGCTGACGGCTCTGGCTGGTCATGGCTCGCTGACGGCTCTGGCTGGTCATGGCTCGCTGACGGCTCTGGCTGATCCGGTCTGGCGGAAGGCTCTGGCTGATCCGGTCTGGCGGAAGGCTCTGGCTGATCCGGTCTGGCGGAAGGCTCTGGCTGATCCTGTCTGGCGGAAGGCTCTAGCGGCTCCTGTCTGGCGGACGGCTCTGTAGGCTCATGGCAGACGGGCGGCTCTGCAGGCTCATGGCAGACGGGCGGCTTTGCAGGCTCATGGCAGACGGGCGGCTTTGAAGGCTCAATACAGACGGGCAGCTCATGCGGCACTTGGCAGACGGACAGTTCAGACGGCGTAGGGCAGACGGGCAGTTCAGGCGCCGTTGGGCTGACGGGCAGTTCAGGCGCCGTTGGGCAGACGGGCAGTTCAGGCCGGCTGAGACGCACTGTAGGCCTGGTGCGTGGTGCCGGAACTGGAGGTACCGGGCTAAGGACATGCACCTTCAGGCTAGTGCGGGGAACAACAACAGGGCACACTGGACTCTCAAGGCGTACTATAGGCCTGGTGCGTGGTACCGGCACTGGTGGTACCGGGCTGAGGGCACGCACATCAGGGCGAGTACGGGGAGAAGGAACAGTGCGTACAGGGCTCTGGAGACGCACAGGAGGCTTAGTGCGTGGTGCCGGAACTGGTGGTACTGGACTGGAGACACGCACCATAGGGAGAGTGCGTGGAGGAGGAACAGGGCTCTGGAGACGCACTGGAAGCCTGGTGCGTGGTGTAGGCACTGGTGGTACTGGCCTTGAGCGGGGAGGTGGCGCCGGAAATACCGGACCGTGCAGGCGTACTGGCTCCCTTGAGCATTGAGCCTGCCCAACCTTACCTGGTTGAATGCTCCCCGTCGCCCGACCAGTGCGGGGAGGTGGAATAATCCGCACCGGGCTATGTAGGCGAACCGGGGACACCATGCGTAAGGCTGGTGCCATGTAAACCGGCCCGAGGAGACGCACTGGTGGCCAGATATGTAGGGCCGGCTTCATGACATCCGGCTCAATACTCAATCTAGCCCTGCCAGTGCGGGGAGGTGGAATAACCCGCACCGGGCTATGCACACGTACAGGAGACACCGTGCGCTCTACTGTGTAACACGGTGTCTGCCCGTACTCCCGCTCTCCACGGTTAGCCTGGGAAGTGGGCGCAGGTCTCCTACCTGCCCTCGGCCCACTACCTCTTAGCCCCCCCCCCAAGAAATTTTTGGGGTTTACTCACAGGCTTCCTTGCTAGTCGCGTACCCTCATAACTTCGGTTCCTCTCTCCGGTTGCCTCTGCTCTCCTAATCGCCTCCAGCTGTTCCCATGGAAGGCGATCTCTTCCAGCTCGGATCTCCTCCCATGTGTAGCAACCCTTGCCGTCCAATACATCCTCCCATGTCCACGAGTCCTGGTTACTTTGCCGCTGTTGTTGGTTCCGCTCACGCTGCTTGATCCATGTGTGGTGGGAGATTCTGTCACGGTCGTCTTGAGGTGAATGAATGGACCAAGGCGCAGCGTGATATGAATACATCTTTTTTTATTTTACGACGAAGATGAACACGAAACGAAACACTTATACAAACTATACAAAACAACAAACAACCGTGAAGCTACAAACGAAAGTGCACACACAAGCTACTTACGTTCAACATAGACAATCTCCCACAATCACCTAAAGCCTATGGCTGCCTTAAATATGGCTCCCAATCAGAGACAATTAATGACATCTGTCTCTGATTGAGAACCAAACCAGGCAACCATAGACTTTCCTAGAACTCTCTCCTGAACACAACCCCATACACTATACAACACCCCCTAAACAATACACACACCCTAAACTAGACAAAACACACAAACTTCCCATGTCACACCCTGACCTAACTAAAATAATAAAGAAAACAAAGAATACTAAGGCCAGGGCGTGACACAACCAAACTTTTTCTTTAGTTGCGGATCAGACCTGCACAACGGTCAGGAGGAATTTTGGACCATTCATCTTTACAAAACTGTTTCAGTTCAGCAATATTCTTAGGATGTCTGGTGTGAACCATTCTCGAGATCATGATACACAATTTTAAATCGGGTTGAGGTCAGGACTCTGACTGGGCCACTCCAGAAGGTGTATTATCTTCTGTTGAAGCCATTCTGTTGTTGATTTACTTCTGTGTTTTGGGTCGTTGCCCTGTTGCATCACCCAACTTTTGTTGAGCTTCAATTGGCGGACAGATAGCCTTACATTCTCCTGCAAAATGTCTTGATAAACTTGGGAATTCATTTTTTCGTCGATGATAGCAAGCTGTCCAGGCCCTGAGGCAGCAAAGCAGCCCCAAACCATGATGCTCCCTCCACCATACTTTACAGTTGGGATGAGGTTTTGATGTTGGTGTGCTCTGCCTTTATTTCTCCACACATAGTGTTGTGTGTTCCTTCCAAACAACTCAACTTTAGTTTAATCTGTCCACAGAATATTTTGCCAGAAGCGTTGTGGAACATCCAGGTGCTCTTTTGCGAACTTCAGTTTTTTTTTTTGAACAGCAGTGTCTTCTTCTATGGTGTCCTCCCATGAACACCATTCTTGTTTAGTGTTCTACATATTGTAGTCTTGTCAACAAAGATGTTAGCATGTTCCAGATATTTCTGTAAGTCTTTAGCTGACACTATGATTCTTCTTAACCTCATTGAGCATTCTGCGCTGTGCTCTTGCAGTCATCTTTGCAGGACAGCCACTCCTAGGGAGAGTAGCAACAGTGCTGAACTTTCTCCATTTATAGACAATTTGTCTTACTGTGGACTGATGAATATCAAGACTTTTAGAGATACTTTTGTAACCCTTTCCAGCTTTATGCAAGTCAACAATTCTTAATTGTAGGTCTTCTGAGATCTCTTTTGTTCAAGGCATGGTTCACATCAGACAATGATTCTTGTGAATAGCAAACTCAAGTTGTGTGAGTGTTTTTTATAGGGCAGGGCAGCTCTAACCCTCATCTCCAATCTCGTCTCATTGATTTGACTCCAGGTTAGCTGACTCCTGACTCCAATTATCTTTTGGAGAAGTCATTAGCCTCGGGGTTCACATACTTTTTCCAACCTACACTGTGAATGTTTAAATGATGTATTCAATATAGACAAGACAAATACAATAATGT
Organism: Salvelinus namaycush; assembly: GCF_016432855.1. Classification (NCBI taxonomy): domain Eukaryota; kingdom Metazoa; phylum Chordata; class Actinopteri; order Salmoniformes; family Salmonidae; genus Salvelinus; species Salvelinus namaycush. The sequence goes on along the minus strand of NC_052321.1, from coordinate 14,714,158 downwards.
GTGTGTTATTTGTTTAAGCACACTGTGTTTGTCTGTTGTTGTGACTAAGATGAAGATCAGATAACATTTGATGAATGGAAATAGACATCTGTTGCAAAACACCAAAAAATGTGCCCAATGACATTCCGTTATTGTCATTGATGATGCCTACATTAATTGATATGTCTTGTTGACAAATTGACCTTTTTTGTAGTCTGAAAAGTCAGGACACCTGAAATGGGTCTGAAACTGTCTCGGGAAAAACAGGATGCTCACACTAACACACACGGTCAACATACTAGACTAGGCTACAATGTGTATTACCATGAACTTCTAATAGGCATACCGGTAGCCAGTGATGTAGTGGTAAAATAAATAGGTGGGTAAACTATGATTCCCGGGTGCGGTAAACAACATTTTTTCTGAATAAGGCATTTAGGCTACTTGTGTTTACCCTCCACTAGAGTCCTACACAACTGCTGGTAGCCTACCCTCTCAGCCGGGGCAATTTTACACACTTGAACACATGCAGAACAGGTAGCCTAGATTCAATATAGTATAATGATATAATTACTTTCCTTACATTAATGACATTGGAAACAGGATGTACCTGAGTTCAATTTCTAGCCTCAGGGCAAAGGGAATATTTATGTAAATAAGGTATCTGTTTTACATTTTTTATACGTTTGCTAAAATGTATCATTTCTAGAAAACTGTTTTCGCTTTGTCATTATGGGGTATTGTGTATAGATTGTTGAGGAAAATGTTTTATTTAATATATTTTAGAATAAGGCTGTAACGTAACAAAATGTGGAAAAAGTCCGGGGGTCTGAATATTTTCCAAAAGCACTGTAAGTGTATGTAAAAGTACATAAATAATTAGCCTACATGTCAAAGTGTAGGGGAGAGCCTATGTGTATTGGCTACAGCCTGTCATATCCTGATATGGGGGAGGAGCCTGAAAATGTAGCCAAACTTTAATGAGACTATTAGTTACATTTAGGCAAGATGCCAGTGACGTTTGACAAATATAATGTAGGATCATGATTAGTATTAACGTCTAAAGGCTTGAATCTGTCGACATTTGCTGTACACGACGGTCCCTAGTCCGGAGCCTTCAGCGACGGTCCCCAGTACGGAGCTGGAGACTGACTTGCCTAGTTAAATAAAGGTGAAAAAAATAAAATAGGCTAGTGATTTTGCTTTTTGTTACTCATCTTGTTGGCTGTCGAAAAGTAAATGTGGACAGTTCTTCTGACATCTTCAGTATGCGCCATGGCTGTTGATGCCTCCGGGAAATTTGAGACCTGACTGAAACACCAAAAAAGTGTTTTCACACAACTCTCTTAAAAACACAATTATTCCCATTGAAGAACCACTTTGGGTGTTTCAGAGTTCTTCCATTCTGTTTTGAAATCAATTCAGTGTATCAGAACACTTCCATTGGGTTTACATTTAAACTCCCTCCAAACACCAGATCTCAGCTTAGGTGCACTACTTTTCATGGTTTTACTACACAATTATAGTTTTAATGAGGGGGTCAACATTTTTCCACAACACCCCTCTATAGATGTAGAGAGGCTGGAATAAAGAGAGTGAGAGGGAGAGAGAGCTAGAGAGAGAGTGAGATAGAGAGCAGCGGCGGCCACTGATTGGCTGAATACCCGGGGAGCCAGATGGTTGGGGTTGTCAACAAAGCAGCATGACAGAAATATGATGCCAAGTTTTAGAACTACCTGTAGTTTCTTTGAGAAGATGTATAAAGTGATCTGTGCATTTGAACAACAGCATCAGTACACCTACACTACATTTCCAAAAGTATGTCGACACGTGCTCGTTGAACATCTCATTCCAAAATCCTCCACTAGATGTTGGAACCTGCTTCCATTCAGCCACGAGCATTAGTGAGGTCAGGCACTGATGTTGGGTGATTAGGCATGGCGCACAGTCGGTGTCCCAATTCATCCCAAAGGTGTTCAATGGGGTTGAGTTCAGGGCTCTGTGTCCACACCGATCTCGACAAACCATTTCTGTATGGACCTCGTTTTGTGCATGGGGGCATTGTCATGCTGAAACAGGAAAGGGCCTTTCCCTAACTGTTGCCACAATGTTGGAAGCACAGAATCGTGTAGAATGTCATTGTATGCTGTAGTGTTAAGAGTTCCCTTCACTAGAACTAAGGGGCCTAGCTCGAACCATGAAAAACAGCCCCAGACCATTATTCCTCTTCCACCAAACTTTACAGTTGGCAGTATGAGAGCGGGATTGGGGAGATGAGAGAGAGACTATTTGCACATAATATAATATGACATTTGAAATGTCTTTATTCTTCTGGAACTTTTGTGAGTGTAATGTTTACTGTTCATTTTTATTGTTTTATTTTACTTTTGTTTATTATCTACTTCACTTGCTTTGGCAAGGTTAACATATCTTTCCCATGCCAATAAAGCCCTTAAATTTAACTGAAATTGAATTGAATTGAATAAAGATACAGTAGATAAAGAGAGCGAGAGAGAGAGGACGAGAGGGAAAGGAAGAGAGAGTGCATGAGAGAGAGAGAGAGAGAGAGAGAGAGAGAGAGAGAGAGAGAGAGAACGAGAGAGAACGAATAAAGGGAAAGATGTCAGCCAACCTGACTATGCAGCCATGGTGTGGTGTATCCCATCTTGTTAGCCGGGATGATTTCTGCGCATCTCCCACTTTAAAAGAATGCAGTTGTATGCTTTGTGTTCAAAGGAAAAGTCTCTCCGGAGTTATAGCCTTTATTAAAGCATTAAAGCATTAAAGTCCTCTTATATGTGGGACTCTTCCCTCTCCCCGGAGACAGTTTTCTTTTCTTAAATCAACTATCACGCTAGTGTTAATATATATATATATGGCCCGGGTCCTCATTGCGCTATGGGCCGGCGGTGATATAAAACATGTATATCCTGGACTGGTAATTGTATCTTTAGTGTACTTGAGTAGAACAAATGTGTTTCTCCCATGGCTGTGCTAATGTGATAAAGGGAAAAATTGGCAGTTCATCAGAGCTTCTGCTGAGACGGGGGGCAGGGGGAGAGAGGGATGGAGGGATGGAGAGAGAGAAAAGGCTTGCTGCTTCCTTGCCTCTGTACCTCCTTTACAGCATCAATAGCCACCGTGTGACTCTATTCCACCTTTCTATATCCAGTATATTCCCCTCTCCCCGTCTCTTTTTCTCTCTCTCTCTCTCTCTCTCTCTCTCTCTCTCTCTCTCTCTCTCTCTCTCTCTCTCTCTCTCTCTCTCTCTCTCTCTCTCTCTCTCTCTCTCTCTCTCTCTCTCTCTCCTCTATATTCCCGACCCTCTCTCTCCTTCCCTCTCGCCTCTATACCTCTTTCTTTGTGTAAATACTGGATATCTTTATCCTCCTCCCCCTCCTCTCTTTTCAGACAGTGATATTTCACTCCTCTCTTGGCCCTGGCCCTGCTTTATACTAAAACCTGTGATAATGTAACAAATTATAAACAGGAAAACATTTCTGCTTCATTTAAATGATAAGAGTCAGTCACGAGGAGAGGACGAGACAGGACCATAAATAAAACATGGAGAGGATTGTGTGTGTGTGTCGGTCCGTAGCCTCATCCAGCAGCACAGGAGTATCTCTCCTCATGATATCCCTTCTTCCCTCCCTCCATCCCTCCTTCCTCTGTTGAGTGTCTCTCTCCCCTCTGACAGCTCTACCGGCCCTGGAATGAGAGTGTGTTATCAGTGAGTGGTGTGTCAGTCACAGTGGGGTAGAGGAGGGGAAGGGTAGAGGAGGGGGCTGAGCTAGGTCAGCGAAGGCAGCGGGGGCTTGTTTGGAGTGTCAGAGACACAGGCCTCTGTATCCTGTGCGTGCGACGTGTGTGCGTGCGTGTGTATGTCAGAGTCGGAGGCCTCTCTATCCACTGTGTGTGTGTATGTGTATGCATGCGTGTGTGTGTGTGTGTGTGCGTGCGTGCTTATGACAGGCGCCTCTATTGAGCTAGTGTCATCTGCAGGGCAGCAGGAAAGGGCATCTGTTCTAATGTTCAGTCCTAATACCCACTAATATCATACATCCTAATAGAAATCTTAAGCTCTCCGTCTGTTCCCGGCCTGTTTGCACAGTAATGTATTTACACATCCTCAGCTCAATGCATTTATTGTAATACGCTCTGGATAAGGCTGTCTGCTAACTGACATCAATGTAAATATAGAATAATGCCCTTCCTCTGTGTGTCGAGCATACTAATAAACTAATGTAGTGTAGATCTGATACAAACCTGCTCGGATTCACTCCTCTGAATATCTTCTGTTGCCAAAGCAGCCCATATGGGATCTCATTTAAAAACATCTGTCGTGTCTTTACTATGGATTAAATTATATCACATGCTATTTTATGAAATCAATTCTCTGTAATTAATATTACCTAATTACCTTAATATTACCTATTACCTTAATATTTCCTAAACTAATCATGTGAATGTAATTAACTAGGAAGTCGGGGCACCACGGAAGAATGTTTATAGAGCTATTGTCTTCCGAATAAACTCTTAAAGACCTGGTAATCTTTTATATCAACAGCAGTCAATTATTAATCGTCACCTTATTTAGTCTCATCTGAACGTCGTAAAATTCTTGGTTATCTTCACGAACCCTGGCTAACAAGTTGAATCAGCAATACAACATTTGGTTTAATTATGTATTTACTAAATACCTAAATAATCACACAGAATTACATATACACAGGATGGATCATACATTGATGACTAATTATGTCATAAAAGAAACGTCCCTAGCGGACGAAACCGATATGACGGCTGGTTACACAAAGAAAGGGGATTGGGTTTGAATGAAAGCGCGGGAAGACTGAGGAACAAAAGGATTGGGTCTCTATCGGACCTTATGAAGCTATGCCATCGTAAATACAGAATCTTATGCATTCTAAATATCCGCCCATTCGGTAAAAGGAATACCCAAGAAATATATTTACTCTGAGCTGCGCTTCGATAGATTTGTCGAAGATGGAAGGCTGGGTTGCCCAGCAGAGAACTCCCTTGTCCTTTGAATAATATTTTTGGGCGGATACGTTGTAGTACCCTGTCGTTCTGAAGAAATTGTCCGTCCTTTCCTAGGCCACGCACGTTTACAGCTGCTGCTGATAACTCGACGTCTAGGATGTATCACTTCTTTAGTGAATAAGAGTTCAAAGTTCATACCAAGTTGCCATACTATAAGCTCATGCTATATTCTGGTTGGTGTAGTCAAATTCATCCATCCAGCGTGGCGATCGTCACCTCCACGTTGAAATTCGGCCCCTTCTAAATGTATGGACATCGGTCCCACGTCATCAGGAACACAAGGTTAATTTCCTTAGGTTGTAGTTGTTCAACCATTCGCAATCAGAGCTCACGCTGAGGTTGGCTTAGTTCGCCGTGAATTGGGTCAAGGGGGCTCTTATAGAAATGTAGAAAAGGGGTTGGTTCATCCTTTCCAACCAATGCCTATTCACGTGGGCGTCGCCACTGATTGACATTTTACTTATGAAAACAATTCTCTCTTTTTAAAAGATAAGATTACATTTAATCTTTTCACAAATAGTTTCATATTTCAACATTTAAATTGCACAACAATTCCATGTGAATCTGATAACTAGAATGTGTAGACTTTCCAAGATACAGTTTATGTCATCCTATCATCAGTAATAATGTCTCAGACGACAACTGATCTGACATCATATTCTTTAAGTACCAACGGACACTTTCAACTGGTTGGATTACATAAAGAGTGTTATTTTCCCCAATCTTTTGATGTTACAATACTCTCTCTATGTTAACAAAGGGCTTTCCACGAGTCCATTCTGTAGAGTGGAGAGAAAAAGGGGGAAAGGTATTTATGGAGGGTCATAAACCTCTCCCAACAGGGCAACATCATGACACAGCGTATAAGTAAATATTAAGTAAAATGTCGGGATTTTCCCCGAAGGGAGGGAATAAGCAGGAAATCCGGAATCCGCCTATCAGGATTTCTGAAAAACCTGGGAATTTGGGAAAGTTACAGGAATTTTGCAACCTTATAAAGGCCTATAATGTTTGTAAAGGTAGTCCATACAAAATTACAGAGAGCTAACTGGGAAATTACTCAAAAATTACTCTAAAACAGATTCACACAACAGGAACAGCCTTATCATTCACACTGACATAAAGCCTCTGCTAGTTACTACCTTAATGACACTTCATCATGTTTCACCATCTCTCTCTCGCTCTCTCGCTATCTCGCTCTCTCTCGCTATGCTCTGTCCCTACATCTGTCTGTCTGTCTACCTGTCTGTCTGTCTGTCTGTCCCAGATCAGAGTCCACAGCAGATACCTGACTCCCAACCCTGCCTTATTACATCAGCAGATAAACTAATGGGTCAGCGGGACAGGTCAGACAATCGGACATTCTACCACACACACACACACACATACATACACACACACACACGCACGGACGGACGCACGCACGCATGCGCACACACACACACAAAACGTACACACATACACTTACACACAAACACACACTGAAAGCGGAGAGCTTTTAAAGCTGTTTGTTTGCCAGTGTCCAGTGATCGGTGCTCAGTGAGTCATTAAAAGCTTTCCACTGCCACTGGCCAGGCCTTGGGTTAATCTGGGCCTGTAAAACACACTGTTCTACTGCACAGCTACATTCAATGGACTGGTTGTGAGAGATGACGTGAGAGAGAGAAAGGTGAAGGAGGCAGATAGCCTACAGCTGAGAGAGAGACAGGTAAGAAAGACAGGTGATAGACAGGTGTTAATCTGGGCAGCTCTCTACAGCACCTGCTGTCAATGGGACAGGTGAGAAATACAAGTGAGGGAAAGAAGAAGAAGAAGAATCTCGAGGGTCTCTTGAAGCAACAGTAGTTGAAAAAGAACGAAGGCAGCAAAGAGAGGTAAAAAAATAAGAAGAGAAAAAAAACATTTTCTAAAACGAACAAAGGAGTGCTGGTCGGGGTTTCAAAGGGGTGCGTGGCTCTAAGCAGGATGAAGCTCTTCCCAATTCATTTACATCACCATGACAACTCTTCAGATCTCCACGCACGCCATTGGCTGGTTACAGATTCCAAGAGCGGCCTTCTCTCTACGTCCTTCTCTTTCTCCGTCTTTCCGTCTCTCTCTCTCGCCGTCTCCGCAGTCTTCAATCAGCCGTCATGAAAGTGCAAGTCTTAAGTATCTTTCAGACAGACCGTTGTTGAGTCGAGCCGAGCGCCGCCTTGCCTTCATCCCCAAAGACGTTTTGGGCCAGACTTATTTCCCCTGCACCTTTTTCAACTCCTCTAAAGAGGCGAGGAGAGAAGAGGTGGATAGAAAACACTTGAGAGAGAGGGGGAATGTGTTAGAAAAGAGAGAGTGGTTTTATCTGTGCTACCACAGAGCATGCTAGCCAGACACAGCAAGAGGGGGAGAGGGGGATAGACATAAACATTTTGAGAGAGAGGGGAGAAAGAGAGAAGAGAGGGGAGAAAGAGAGAAGAGAGGGGGACATTGAAGGTCTATGAACATATTTCTCTGGAGTTTTGATCTAAATGGAAGCAGTTGCTTTGACTGTGTTTGTGTTTTAATATTCATGGCTGGGGTTAAGAAGAGTGGTTTTGGTCAACAGGAAGCTCATTTGTGGCTTAGGTTTTAGAATTAGGGGATTTCTGGTAGGGAAATAAACTGGAAGATTATCCCTGTGTGTAATTCACTCAGACTGAATCGTGAAGGCTGCTGGGCTATACATCTTACTCTCCTTCAGGGACAGGATCCCCACACTGTTAGATACTCCTTATAAAGCTTGTATCAGGACAAGGCAAGGACCAGGAGATGGTCAAAACTTTGTAATTGAAATGTTAACTTTTTAACACTTCACTGTATAAAACTGAATCAAAATGTGTCAAGCACAGAATAAAGTACGTACAGTGTCAAGGACAAAGTAACATTGAGTTATGTTTGATCCACAGAATAATTGTGCATTCTAATTGGTCCACAGGTGCATGGCAAAAGCGTCAGTCTCTTCCTGGATGGACTGGAGGAGGACGGCACGCCCTTTGACACTCGACCTCTGACCTCACCCATCTCTGACATCAGAATGGACAGTACCATGAGAGTCGGACTGAGCTCTAACGGTAACAACAAGATAACACATGATGCATATATACATTACTTATAGTACATGGTATGTACACCTGCCTAGGGAAATACCATGGAAATACATGGTTGTAGGAACAAATTTCAACATGTAGGTAGATCCATGCAATCTAGGGCATAGATCTACACCCCCAGGGGGGTTATGAGCTAAGAATCACACAGGAAAGTGTTTTGAAGTGAATATGATCAACTGTGTCAGATATTTCCTTTACAGCCTCCATCAGGGTCAATAGAAACACACTGAAAATGATCGACAACAGAGATCGAAATCTTTAGTGCACTGGTCACCGACTGATCGACTGGTCGATCTTCAAGGCATTCCTAGTCGATCATCAAACATTTCTGTAGAAAAGCCAATGATAAAGGCTTACATTCCTTTTTACTGGTTGTGCTGTTGGCGGTAGGTGCACTTGATTCAGAAGCCCTGCGCACCAGGCAGGCAAAGTGTTCCATTTTGAACCATTTCATTTGTCTGAAAAGACAAACTCCGCCTACCCAGCGGACCGGTAGCTCTGTGGCTAAATCGAGTGCTCCTACTGCGCTGGCCAATCGGATAGCTCAAATCACACTACAGCTTCCATGACCCTGGCCACAGCAAAGTTTGATAGGAGCCTACATTAGATTTCATCATTTAAAAAACCATGACCAGAGCCAGTCTGTCAAAGAATACAGCAAAGAGCTGCTGTTTCTATGAGTGAGTTCATGTTTAAGTTTTTATACAGCAAAGAGCTGCTGTTTCTATGAGTGAGTTCATGTTTAAGTTTTTATACAGCAAAGAGCTGCTGTTTCTATGAGTGAGTTCATGTTTAAGTTTTTATACAGCAAAGAGCTGCTGTTTCTGTGAGTGAGTTCATGTTTAAGTTTTTATACAGCAAAGAGCTGCTGTTTCTATGAGTGAGTTCATGTTTAAGTTTTTATACAGCAAAGAGCTGCTGTTTCTATGAGTGAGTTCATGTTTAAGTTTTTATACAACAAAGAGCTGCTGTTTCTATGAGTGAGTTCATGTTTAAGTTTTTATACAACAAAGAGCTGCTGTTTCTATGAGTGAGTTCATGTTTAAGTTTTTATACAGCAAAGAGCTGCTGTTTCTATGAGTGAGTTCATGTTTAAGTTTTTATACAGCAAAGAGCTGCTGTTTCTATGAGTGAGTTCATGTTTAAGTTTTTATACAACAAAGAGCTGCTGTTTCTATGAGTGAGTTCATGTTTAAGTTTTTATACAACAAAGAGCTGCTGTTTCTATGAGTGAGTTCATGTTTAAGTTTTTATACAGCAAAGAGCTGCTGTTTCTATGAGTGAGTTCATGTTTAAGTTTTTATACAGCAAAGAGCTGCTGTTTCTATGAGTGAGTTCATGTTTAAGTTTTTATACAGCAAAGAGCTGCTGTTTCTATGAGTGAGTTCATGTTTAAGTTTTTATACAGCAAAGAGCTGCTGTTTCTATGAGTGAGTTCATGTTTAAGTTTTTATACAGCAAAGAGCTGCTGTTTCTATGAGTGAGTTCATGTTTAAGTTTTTATACAGCAAAGAGCTGCTGTTTCTATGAGTGAGTTCATGTTTAAGTTTTTATACAGCAAAGAGCTGCTGTTTCTATGAGTGAGTTCATGTTTAAGTTTTTATACAACAAAGAGCTGCTGTTTCTATGAGTGAGTTCATGTTTAAGTTTTTATACAGCAAAGAGCTGCTGTTTCTATGAGTGAGTTCATGTTTAAGTTTTTATACAGCAAAGAGCTGCTGTTTCTATGAGTGACCTTATGTTTAAGCACTGTCAACACTGTTTTATTCAACACTATTACAAAACATAAAACATGCTTCTCCCTACTTCCACTTGCACTTCAGTTGCAATGAATGAGTAGGCAAGTGTATGGATAGCCCTTCGTTTTTATTATTATTAGCAGCTCGTCGTGTCTATTTTAATATCTCTGGTCATAGGAACAACATGACATGTACATGAGACATCAGGTGGAAAATGGTGTCCCCTCTCTCTGGTCAGTCTCACTGGAGGAAAGGAAGGAGAGAGCAGGGACCGTGAGAGGCTGACCCTCTGCTGCTCTCTCCCTCCCTCCGTTGTGACTAAATGATGTGTTCAAAACAACTGTGAACTTGGAAATCTCAGACTTCCGACCTCAGTGCGTTCAAGGCCACTGTGATCTACAAAAAAAACGAGATCCGACTGGCAAAAATCCCTTTGAACGGTCATCCAACTCGGAAACTTTGGCATCTTTATCTGAGCTCTGACTTTTCGGATATGACTGACGTCATGATTTGACCTCGTTTTTTTCCCAGAGTTCCCAGTTGTGTTGAAAGCACCATGACAGATGCAGGCACAATCAGTCCAGTAAAATAAAAAAGCTAATGATTTGCTAATTATTTAAATGTATCCTCAGCTGTGCCTCTCAAGTGCTACACCAACTAGATCTCGGCTTTTTGACTACGAAAGTGATCTGGACTCAGAAAAGGTTGGGGACCACTGCTCTAGTGTAAAGTAATGATCAATGGTTTCAGCTACACAGTCATACTGCTCGTCTGCTATTGAACAGTGTTTTACACTCAGATAGCATTTGATCAGCCCATGATTGGATCATATTAGTGGTCAGCAGTATTGTTCACCCACACTGATCTGTGCCGTAGATGCTGACCAGGGAATTTAATCAGTAGAATGTTTATCACACTGGGTTGACCCCAATTAGTCGACTGGTCGATTGTTTGGTCGATAGGCTGTTGGTCGACCAAGATGTTTTTTAGTCGAGCAGCAGCAAATATACACTATACCGTTCAAAAGTTTGGGGTCACTTAGAAATATCCTTGTTTTTGAAAGAAAAGCAATTTTTTTTGTCCATTGAAAAAACATCAAATTGATCAGAAATACAGTATAGACATTGTTAATGTTGTAAATGACTATTGTAGCTGGAAACTGCAGATTTTTTATGGAATATCTACATAGGCCTACAGAGGCCCATTATCAGCAACCATCACTCCTGTGTTCCAATGGCACATTGTGTTAGCTAATCCAAGTTTATCATTTTAAAAGGCTAATTGATCATTAGAAAACCCTTTTGCAGTTATGTTAGCACAGGTGAAAACTGTTGTTCTGATTAAAGAAGCAAAAAAACTGGCCTTCTTTAGACTAGTTGAGTATCTGGATCATCAGCATTTGTGGGATCGATTACAGGCTCAAAATGGCCAGAAACAAAGTCCTTTCCTCTGAAACTCGTCAGTCTATTCGTGTTCTGAGAAATGAAGGCTATTCCATGTGAGAAATTGCCAAGAAACTGAAGATCTCGTACAATGCTGTGTACTACTCCCTTCACAGAACAGCGCAAACTGGCTCTAACCAGAATAGAAAGAGGAGTGAGAGGCCCCGTTGCACAAATGAGCAAGAGGACAAGTACATTAGAGTGTCTAGTTTGAGAAACAGATGCCTCACAAGTCCTCAACTGGCAGCTTCATTAAATAGTACCCGCAAAACACCAGTCTCAACGTCAACGTGAAGAGGCGACTCCAGGATGCTGGCCTTCTTGGCAGAGTTCCTCTGTCCAGTGTTTGTGTTCTTTTGCCCATATTAATCTTTTATGTTTATTGGCCAGTCTGAGATATGGCTTTTCTTTGCAACTCTCCCTAGAAGGCCAGCATCCCGGAGTCGCCTCTTCACTGTTGACGTTGAGACTGGTTGAGACTGGTGTTTTGGTGTTTTGTTCTGTGAAGGGAGTAGTACACAGCGTTGTACAATTAGCCTTTTAAAATGATAAACTTGGATTAGCTAACACAATGTGCCATTGGAACACAGGAGTGATGGTTGCTAATACTGGGCCTCTGTACGCCTATGTAGATATTCCATAAAAAATCTGCCGTTTCCAGCTAGTCATCTACATCATTAACAATGTCTACGTTGTATTTCTGATCAATTTGATGTTATTTTAATGGACACATTTTTTTTTTCTTTCAAAAATAAGGACATTTCTAAGTGACCCCAAAACAATTCACACAATGAAGTTAGAAAACAATGAATGTGCACAAATTGGTGGAAGAGAGCGCATTCTGGAGAGATGTGCATCTTAGCCACAAGCGGTACCGGAGTGCCAAGTCTAGGACAAAAAGGCTTCTCAACAGTTTTTACCCCAAGCCATAAGACCCGGACTATTTGCATTGTGTGCTCCCCCCCACCCCTCTTTTTACGCTGCTGCTACTCTCTGTTTATCATATATGCATAGTCACTTTAACTATACATTCATGTACATACTACCTCAATTGGGCCGACCAACCAGTGCTCCTGCACATTGGCTAACCGGGCTATCTGCATTGTGTCCCACCACCCGCCAACCCCTCTTTTACGCTACTGCTACTTTCTGTTCATCATATATGCATAGTCACTTTAACCATATCTACATGTACATATCTACATGTACATGTAGCCTCGCTACTTTTATAGCCTCGCTACTGGATATAGCCTGTCTTTTTACTGTTGTTCTATTTCTTTACTTACCTATTGTTCACCTAACACCTTTTTTGCACTATAGAGCCTGTAAGTAAGCATTTCACTGTAAGGTCTACACCTTTTGTATTCGGCTCATGTGACAAATAAACTTTGATTTGATTTGGAATTGACTTAAATTATGTCAATTAGCCTATCAGAAGCTTCTAAAGCCATGACATCATTTTCTGGAATTTTTCAAGCTGTTTAAAGGCACAGTCAAATTAGTGTATGTAAACTTCTGACCCACTGGAATTGTGATACAGTGAATTATTAGTGAAATAATCTGTCTGTAATCAAAAATGACTTGTGTCATGCACAAAGTAGATGTCCTAACCAACTTGCGAAAACTATAGTTTGTTAACAAGAAATTTGTGGAGTGGTTGAAAAACTAGTTTTAATGACTCCAACCTAAGTGTATGTAAACTTCCGACTTCAACTGTATTTATCAACGAATTGGCGATGGCACTAGAACAGCTTGCAGCACCCTGCCTCACCTTGCTAGAATCTGAAGTGAAATGTCTACTGTTTGCTGATGATCTGGTGCTTCTGTCCGCAACCAAGGAGGGCCTACAGCAGCACCTAGATCTTCTGCACAGATTCCGTCAAACCTGGGCCCTGACAGTAAATCTCAGTAAAACAAAAATACTGTTGTTCCAAAAAAAGTCCAGTTGCCAGGACCACAAATACAAATTCCATCTAGACACCATTTCCCTAGAGCACACAAAAAACATTAACTTTGTTAACTTTGTGTCTCTGTGGTTCGTCTGACTGTTAACTGTGTGTCTCTATGGTTCCTCTGACTGTTAACTGTGTGTCTCTATGGTTCCTCTGACTGTTAACTTTGTGTCTCTATGGTTCCTCTGACTGTTAACTTTGTGTCTCTATGGTTCCGCTGACTGTTAACTGTGTGTCTCTCAATGGTTCCTCTGACTGTTAACTGTATGTCTCTCAATGGTTCCTCTGACTGTTAACTGTGTGTCTCTATGGTTCCTCTGACTGTTATCTGTGTGTCTCTATGGTTCCGCTGACTGTTAACTGTGTGTCTCTGTGGTTCCTCTGACTGTTACCTGTGTGTCTCTATGGTTCCTCTGACTGTTAACTGTGTGTCTCTCAATGGTTCCTCTGACTGTTAACTGTGTGTCTCTATGGTTCCTCTGACTGTTAACTGTGTGTCTCTATGGTTCCTCTGACTGTTACCTGTGTGTCTCTATGGTTCCTCTGACTGTTAACTGTGTGTCTCTCAATGGTTCCTCTGACTGTTAACTGTGTGTCTCTCAATGGTTCCTCTGACTGTTAACTGTGTCTCTCTATGGTTCCTCTGACTGTTAACTGTGTGTCTCTGTGGTTCCTCTGACTGTTACCTGTGTGTCTCTATGGTTCCTCTGACTGTTCCCTGTGTGTCTCTATGGTTCCTCTGACTGTTAACTGTATGTCTCTATGGTTCCTCTGACTGTTAACTGTGTGTCTCTATGGTTCCTCTGACTGTTAACTGTGTGTCTCTATGGTTCCTCTGACTGTTAACTTTGTGTCTCTATGGTTCCGCTGACTGTTAACTGTGTGTCTCTCAATGGTTCCGCTGACTGTTAACTGTGTGTCTCTATGGTTCCTCTGACTGTTAACTTTGTGTCTCTATGGTTCCTCTGACTGTTAACTGTGTGTCTCTCAATGGTTCCGCTGACTGTTAACTGTGTGTCTCTATGGTTCCTCTGACTGTTAACTTTGTGTCTCTATGGTTCCTCTGACTGTTAACTGTGTGTCTCTATGGTTCCTCTGACTGTTAACTGTGTGTCTCTATGGTTCCTCTGACTGTTAACTTTGTGTCTCTGTGGTTCCTCTGACTGTTAACTGTGTGTCTCTCAATGGTTCCTCTGAATGTTACCTGTCTGTCTCTATGGTTCCTCTGACTATTAACTGTGTGTCTCTATGGTTCCTCTGACTGTTAACTTTGTGTCTCTATGGTTCCTCTGACTGTTAACTGTGTGTCTCTATGGTTCCTCTGACTGTTACCTGTGTGTCTCTATGGTTCCGCTGACTGTTAACTGTGTGTCTCTATGGTTCCTCTGACTGTTAACTGTGTGTCTCTATGGTTCCTCTGACTGTTAACTGTGTGTCTCTCAATGGTTCCTCTGACTGTTAACTGTGTGTCTCTATGGTTCCTCTGACTGTTAACTGTGTGTCTCTATGGTTCCTCTGACTGTTAACTGTGTGTCTCTCAATGGTTCCTCTGACTGTTAACTGTGTGTCTCTATGGTTCCTCTGACTGTTAACTGTGTGTCTCTATGGTTCCTCTGACTGTTACCTGTGTGTCTCTATGGTTCCGCTGACTGTTAACTGTGTGTCTCTATGGTTCCTCTGACTGTTAACTGTGTGTCTCTATGGTTCCTCTGACTGTTAACTTTGTGTCTCTATGGTTCCTCCGACTGTTAACTGTGTGTCTCTATGGTTCCTCTGACTGTTAACTGTGTGTCTCTATGGTTCCTCTGACTGTTAACTGTGTGTCTCTATGGTTCCTCTGACTGTTAACTGTGTGTCTCTCAATGGTTCCTCTGACTGTTAACTGTGTGTCTCTCAATGGTTCCTCTGACTGTTAACTGTGTGTCTCTCAATGGTTCCTCTGACTGTTAACTGTATGTCTCTATGGTTCCTCTGACTGTTAACTGTGTGTCTCTCAATGGTTCCTCTGACTGTTAACTGTGTGTCTCTATGGTTCCGCTGACTGTTAACTGTATGTCTCTATGGTTCCTCTGACTGTTAACTTTGTGTCTCTATGGTTCCTCTGACTGTTAACTGTGTGTCTCTATGGTTCCTCTGACTGTTACCTGTGTGTCTCTATGGTTCCTCTGACTGTTAACTGTGTGTCTCTATGGTTCCTCTGACTGTTACCTGTGTGTCTCTATGGTTCCTTTGACTGTTACCTGTGTGTCTCAATGGTTCCTCTGACTGTTAACTGTGTGTCTCTATGGTTCCTCTGACTGTTAACTGTGTGTCTCTATGGTTCCCCTGACTGTTAACTGTGTGTCTCTATGGTTCTTCTGACTGTTAACTTTGTGTCTCTATGGTTCCTCTGACTGTTAACTGTGTGTCTCTATGGTTCCTCTGACTGTTACCTGTGTGTCTCTATGGTTCCTCTGACTGTTAACTGTGTGTCTCTATGGTTCCTCTGACTGTTACCTGTGTGTCTCCATGGTTCCTCTGACTGTTAACTGTGTGTCTCTATGGTTCCTCAGACTGTTAACTGTGTGTCTCTATGGTTCCGCTGACTGTTAACTGTGTGTCTCTATGGTTCCTCTGACTGTTAACTGTGTGTCTCTATGGTTCCTCTGACTGTTAACTGTGTGTCTCTATGGTTCCTCTGACTGTTAACTGTGTGTCTCTATGGTTCCTCTGACTGTTAACTGTGTGTCTCTATGGTTCCTCTGACTGTTAACTGTGTGTCTCTGTGGTTCCTCTGACTGTTACCTGTGTGTCTCTATGGTTCCTCTGACTGTTAACTGTGTGTCTCTATGGTTCCTCTGACTGTTACCTATGTGTCTCTATGGTTCCTCTGACTGATAACTGTATGTCTCTATGGTGTCTCTGACTGTTACCTGTGTGTCTCTATGGTTCCTCTGACTGTTCCCTGTGTGTCTCCATGGTTCCTCTGACTGTTAACTGTGTGTCTCTATGGTTCCTCTGACTGTTACCTATGTGTCTCCATGGTTCCTCTGACTGTTAACTGTGTGTCTCTATGGTTCCTCTGACTGTTACCTGTGTGTCTCTATGGTTCCTCTGACTGTTCCCTGTGTGTATCTATGGTTCCTCTGACTGTTACCTGTGTGTCTCTATGGTTCCTCTGACTGTTAACTGTGTGTCTCTATGGTTCCTCTGACTGGTACCTGTGTGTCTCTATGGTTCCTCTGACTGTTCCCTGTGTGTCTCCATGGTTCCTCTGACTGTTAACTGTGTGTCTCTATGGTTCCTCTGACTGTTACCTATGTGTCTCTATGGTTCCTCTGACTGTTAACTGTATGTCTCTATGGTTCCTCTGACTGTTACCTGTGTGTCTCTATGGTTCCTCTGACTGTTCCCTGTGTGTCTCCATGGTTCCTCTGACTGTTAACTGTGTGTCTCTATGGTTCCTCTGACTGTTACCTATGTGTCTCCATGGTTCCTCTGACTGTTAACTGTGTGTCTCTATGGTTCCTCTGACTGTTACCTATGTGTCTCTATGGTTCCTCTGACTGTTAACTGTGTGTCTCTATGGTTCCTCTGACTGTTAACTGTGTGTCTCTATGGTTCCTCTGACTGTTAACTGTGTGTCTCTCAATGGTTCCTCTGACTGTTAACTGTGTGTCTCTATGGTTCCTCTGACTGTTAACTGTGTGTCTCTATGGTTCCTCTGACTGTTAACTGTGTGTCTCTATGGTTCCTCTGACTGTTAACTGTGTGTCTCTATGGTTCCTCTGACTGTTAACTTTGTGTCTCTATGGTTCCTCTGACTGTTAACTTTGTGTCTCTATGGTTCCGCTGACTGTTAACTGTGTGTCTCTCAATGGTTCCTCTGACTGTTAACTGTATGTCTCTCAATGGTTCCTCTGACTGTTAACTGTGTGTCTCTATGGTTCCTCTGACTGTTATCTGTGTGTCTCTATGGTTCCGCTGACTGTTACCTGTGTGTCTCTATGGTTCCTCTGACTGTTAACTGTATGTCTCTATGGTTCCTCTGACTGTTAACTGTGTGTCTCTATGGTTCCTCTGACTGTTAACTGTGTGTCTCTCAATGGTTCCTCTGAATGTTAACTGTGTGTCTCTCAATGGTTCCTCTGACTGTTAACTGTGTGTCTCTATGGTTCCTCTGACTGTTAACTGTGTGTCTCTGTGGTTCCTCTGACTGTTACCTGTGTGTCTCTATGGTTCCTCTGACTGTTCCCTGTGTGTCTCTATGGTTCCTCTGACTGTTAACTGTATGTCTCTATGGTTCCTCTGACTGTTAACTGTGTGTCTCTATGGTTCCTCTGACTGTTAACTGTGTGTCTCTATGGTTCCTCTGACTGTTAACTTTGTGTCTCTATGGTTCCGCTGACTGTTAACTGTGTGTCTCTCAATGGTTCCGCTGACTGTTAACTGTGTGTCTCTATGGTTCCTCTGACTGTTAACTTTGTGTCTCTATGGTTCCTCTGACTGTTAACTGTGTGTCTCTATGGTTCCTCTGACTGTTAACTGTGTGTCTCTATGGTTCCTCTGACTGTTAACTTTGTGTCTCTGTGGTTCCTCTGACTGTTAACTGTGTGTCTCTCAATGGTTCCTCTGAATGTTACCTGTCTGTCTCTATGGTTCCTCTGACTATTAACTGTGTGTCTCTATGGTTCCTCTGACTGTTAACTTTGTGTCTCTATGGTTCCTCTGACTGTTAACTGTGTGTCTCTATGGTTCCTCTGACTGTTACCTGTGTGTCTCTATGGTTCCGCTGACTGTTAACTGTGTGTCTCTATGGTTCCTCTGACTGTTAACTTTGTGTCTCTATGGTTCCTCTGACTGTTAACTGTGTGTCTCTCAATGGTTCCTCTGACTGTTAACTGTGTGTCTCTATGGTTCCTCTGACTGTTAACTGTGTGTCTCTATGGTTCCTCTGACTGTTAACTGTGTGTCTCTCAATGGTTCCTCTGACTGTTAACTGTGTGTCTCTATGGTTCCTCTGACTGTTAACTGTGTGTCTCTATGGTTCCTCTGACTGTTACCTGTGTGTCTCTATGGTTCCGCTGACTGTTAACTGTGTGTCTCTATGGTTCCTCTGACTGTTAACTGTGTGTCTCTATGGTTCCTCTGACTGTTAACTTTGTGTCTCTATGGTTCCTCCGACTGTTAATTGTGTGTCTCTATGGTTCCTCTGACTGTTAACTGTGTGTCTCTATGGTTCCTCTGACTGTTAACTGTGTGTCTCTATGGTTCCTCTGACTGTTAACTGTGTGTCTCTCAATGGTTCCTCTGACTGTTAACTGTGTGTCTCTCAATGGTTCCTCTGACTGTTAACTGTGTGTCTCTCAATGGTTCCTCTGACTGTTAACTGTATGTCTCTATGGTTCCTCTGACTGTTAACTGTGTGTCTCTCAATGGTTCCTCTGACTGTTAACTGTGTGTCTCTATGGTTCCGCTGACTGTTAACTGTATGTCTCTATGGTTCCTCTGACTGTTAACTTTGTGTCTCTATGGTTCCTCTGACTGTTAACTGTGTGTCTCTATGGTTCCTCTGACTGTTACCTGTGTGTCTCTATGGTTCCTCTGACTGTTAACTGTGTGTCTCTATGGTTCCTCTGACTGTTACCTGTGTGTCTCTATGGTTCCTTTGACTGTTACCTGTGTGTCTCTATGGTTCCTCTGACTGTTAACTGTGTGTCTCTATGGTTCCTCTGACTGTTAACTGTGTGTCTCTATGGTTCCCCTGACTGTTAACTGTGTGTCTCTATGGTTCCTCTGACTGTTAACTTTGTGTCTCTATGGTTCCTCTGACTGTTAACTGTGTGTCTCTATGGTTCCTCTGACTGTTACCTGTGTGTCTCTATGGTTCCTCTGACTGTTAACTGTGTGTCTCTATGGTTCCTCTGACTGTTACCTGTGTGTCTCCATGGTTCCTCTGACTGTTAACTGTGTGTCTCTATGGTTCCTCAGACTGTTAACTGTGTGTCTCTATGGTTCCGCTGACTGTTAACTGTGTGTCTCTATGGTTCCTCTGACTGTTAACTGTGTGTCTCTATGGTTCCTCTGACTGTTAACTGTGTGTCTCTATGGTTCCTCTGACTGTTAACTGTGTGTCTCTATGGTTCCTCTGACTGTTAACTGTGTGTCTCTATGGTTCCTCTGACTGTTAACTGTGTGTCTCTGTGGTTCCTCTGACTGTTACCTGTGTGTCTCTATGGTTCCTCTGACTGTTCCCTGTGTGTCTCTATGGTTCCTCTGACTGTTACCTGTGTGTCGCTATGGTTCCTCTGACTGTTAACTGTGTGTCTCTATGGTTCCTCTGACTGGTACCTGTGTGTCTCATGGTTCCTCTGACTGTTCCCTGTGTGTCTCCATGGTTCCTCTGACTGTTAACTGTGTGTCTCTATGGTTCCTCTGACTGTTACCTATGTGTCTCTATGGTTCCTCTGACTGTTAACTGTATGTCTCTATGGTTCCTCTGACTGTTACCTGTGTGTCTCTATGGTTCCTCTGACTGTTCCCTGTGTGTCTCCATGGTTCCTCTGACTGTTAACTGTGTGTCTCTATGGTTCCTCTGACTGTTACCTATGTGTCTCCATGGTTCCTCTGACTGTTAACTGTGTGTCTCTATGGTTCCTCTGACTGTTACCTATGTGTCTCTATGGTTCCTCTGACTGTTACCTGTGTGTCGCTATGGTTCCTCTGACTGTTAACTGTGTGTCTCTATGGTTCCTCTGACTGGTACCTGTGTGTCTCTATGGTTCCTCTGACTGTTCCCTGTGTGTCTCCATGGTTCCTCTGACTGTTAACTGTGTGTCTCTATGGTTCCTCTGACTGTTACCTATGTGTCTCTATGGTTCCTCTGACTGTTAACTGTATGTCTCTATGGTTCCTCTGACTGTTACCTGTGTGTCTCTATGGTTCCTCTGACTGTTCCCTGTGTGTCTCCATGGTTCCTCTGACTGTTAACTGTGTGTCTCTATGGTTCCTCTGACTGTTACCTATGTGTCTCCATGGTTCCTCTGACTGTTAACTGTGTGTCTCTATGGTTCCTCTGACTGTTACCTATGTGTCTCTATGGTTCCTCTGACTGTTAACTGTGTGTCTCTATGGTTCCTCTGACTGTTAACTGTGTGTCTCTATGGTTCCTCTGACTGTTAACTGTGTGTCTCTCAATGGTTCCTCTGACTGTTAACTGTGTGTCTCTATGGTTCCTCTGACTGTTAACTGTGTGTCTCTATGGTTCCTCTGACTGTTACCTGTGTGTCTCTATGGTTCCTCTGACTGTTAACTGTCTGTCTCTATGGTTCCTCTGACTGTTAACTGTGTCTCTCTATGGTTCCTCTGACTGTTAACTGTGTGTCTCTATGGTTCCTCTGACTGTTAACTGTGTGTCTCTATGGTTCCTCTGACTGTTAACTGTGTGTCTCTATGGTTCCTCTGACTGTTAACTGTGTGTCTCTATGGTTCCTCTGACTGTTAACTGTGTGTCTCTATGGTTCCTCTGACTGTTAACTGTGTGTCTCTATGGTTCCTCTGACTGTTAACTGTGTGTCTCTCAATGGTTCCTCTGACTGTTAACTGTGTGTCTCTATGGTTCCGCTGACTGTTAACTGTGTGTCTCTATGGTTCCTCTGACTGTTAACTGTGTGTCTCTCAATGGTTCCTCTGACTGTTAACTGTGTGTCTCTATGGTTCCTCTGACTGTTAACTGTGTGTCTCTATGGTTCCTCTGACTGTTACCTGTGTGTCTCTATGGTTCCTCTGACTGTTAACTGTGTGTCTCTATGGTTCCGCTGACTGTTAACTGTGTGTCTCTATGGTTCCTCTGACTGTTAACTTTGTGTCTCTATGGTTCCTCTGACTGTTAACTGTGTGTCTCTATGGTTCCTCTGACTGTTACCTATGTGTCTCCATGGTTCCTCTGACTGTTAACTGTGTGTCTCTATGGTTCCTCTGACTGTTACCTATGTGTCTCCATGGTTCCTCTGACTGTTAACTGTGTGTCTCTATGGTTCCTCTGACTGTTACCTGTGTGTCTCTATGGTTCCTCTGACTGTTCCCTGTGTGTCTCTATGGTTCCTCTGACTGTTACCTGTGTGTCGCTATGGTTCCTCTGACTGTTAACTGTGTGTCTCTATGGTTCCTCTGACTGGTACCTGTGTGTCTCTATGGTTCCTCTGACTGTTCCCTGTGTGTCTCCATGGTTCCTCTGACTGTTAACTGTGTGTCTCTATGGTTCCTCTGACTGTTAACTTTGTGTCTCTATGGTTCCTCTGACTGTTAACTGTGTGTCTCTATGGTTCCTCTGACTGTTACCTATGTGTCTCCATGGTTCCTCTGACTGTTAACTGTGTGTCTCTATGGTTCCTCTGACTGTTACCTATGTGTCTCCATGGTTCCTCTGACTGTTAACTGTGTGTCTCTATGGTTCCTCTGACTGTTACCTGTGTGTCTCTATGGTTCCTCTGACTGTTCCCTGTGTGTCTCTATGGTTCCTCTGACTGTTACCTGTGTGTCGCTATGGTTCCTCTGACTGTTAACTGTGTGTCTCTATGGTTCCTCTGACTGATACCTGTGTGTCTCTATGGTTCCTCTGACTGTTCCCTGTGTGTCTCCATGGTTCCTCTGACTGTTAACTGTGTGTCTCTATGGTTCCTCTGACTGTTACCTATGTGTCTCTATGGTTCCTCTGACTGTTAACTGTATGTCTCTATGGTTCCTCTGACTGTTACCTATGTGTCTCTATGGTTCCTCTGACTGTTCCCTGTGTGTCTCCATGGTTCCTCTGACTGTTAACTGTGTGTCTCTATGGTTCCTCTGACTGTTACCTATGTGTCTCCATGGTTCCTCTGACTGATAACTGTGTGTCTCTATGGTTCCTCTGACTGTTACCTATGTGTCTCTATGGTTCCTCTGACTGTTAACTGTGTGTCTCTATGGTTCCTCTGACTGTTAACTGTGTGTCTCTATGGTTCCTCTGACTGTTAACTGTGTGTCTCTCAATGGTTCCTCTGACTGTTAACTGTGTGTCTCTATGGTTCCTCTGACTGTTAACTGTGTGTCTCTATGGTTCCTCTGACTGTTACCTGTGTGTCTCTATGGTTCCTCTGACTGTTAACTGTCTGTCTCTATGGTTCCTCTGACTGTTAACTGTGTCTCTCTATGGTTCCTCTGACTGTTAACTGTGTGTCTCTATGGTTCCTCTGACTGTTAACTGTGTGTCTCTATGGTTCCTCTGACTGTTAACTGTGTGTCTCTATGGTTCCTCTGACTGTTAACTGTGTGTCTCTATGGTTCCTCTGACTGTTAACTGTGTGTCTCTATGGTTCCTCTGACTGTTAACTGTGTGTCTCTATGGTTCCTCTGACTGTTAACTGTGTGTCTCTATGGTTCCTCTGACTGTTAACTGTGTGTCTCTCAATGGTTCCTCTGACTGTTAACTGTGTGTCTCTATGGTTCCGCTGACTGTTAACTGTGTGTCTCTATGGTTCCTCTGACTGTTAACTGTGTGTCTCTCAATGGTTCCTCTGACTGTTAACTTTGTGTCTCTATGGTTCCTCTGACTGTTACCTGTGTGTCTCTATGGTTCCTCTGACTGTTAACTGTGTGTCTCTATGGTTCCTCTGACTGTTAACTGTGTGTCTCTATGGTTCCTCTGACTGTTAACTGTGTGTCTCTATGGTTCCGCTGACTGTTAACTGTGTGTCTCTATGGTTCCTCTGACTGTTAACTGTGTGTCTCTATGGTTCCTCTGACTGTTAACTGTGTGTCTCTCAATGGTTCCGCTGACTGTTAACTGTGTGTCTCTATGGTTCCTCTGACTGTTAACTGTGTGTCTCTCAATGGTTCCTCTGACTGTTAACTGTGTGTCTCTATGGTTCCTCTGACTGTTAACTGTGTGTCTCTATGGTTCCTCTGACTGTTAACTGTGTGTCTCTATGGTTCCTCTGACTGTTAACTGTGTGTCTCTATGGTTCCTCTGACTGTTACCTGTGTGTCTCTATGGTTCCTCTGACTGTTAACTGTGTGTCTCTATGGTTCCTCTGACTGTTACCTGTGTGTCTCTATGGTTCCTCTGACTGTTAACTGTGTGTCTCTATGGTTCCTCTGACTGTTACCTGTGTGTCTCCATGGTTCCTCTGACTGTTAACTGTGTGTCTCTATGGTTCCTCTGACTGTTAACTCTGTGTCTCTATGGTTCCTCTGACTGTTAACTGTGTGTCTCTATGGTTCCTCTGACTGTTAACTGTGTGTCTCTATGGTTCCTCTGACTGTTAACTGTGTGTCTCTATGGTTCCTCTGACTGTTAACTGTGTGTCTCTATGGTTCCTCTGACTGTTACCTGTGTGTCTCTATGGTTCCTCTGACTGTTAACTGTGTGTCTCTATGGTTCCTCTGACTGTTAACTGTGTGTCTCTATGGTTCCTCTGACTGTTAACTGTGTGTCTCTATGGTTCCTCTGACTGTTAACTGTGTGTCTCTATGGTTCCTCTGACTGTTAACTGTGTGTCTCTATGGTTCCTCTGACTGTTAACTTTGTGTCTCTGTGGTTCCTCTGACTGTTAACTGTGTGTCTCTCAATGGTTCCTCTGACTGTTATCTGTGTGTCTCTATGGTTCCTCTGACTGTTAACTGTGTGTCTCTATGGTTCCTCTGACTGTTAACTCTGTGTCTCTATGGTTCCTCTGACTGTTAACTCTGTGTCTATGGTTCCTCTGACTGTTAACTGTGTGTCTCTATGGTTCCGCTGACTGTTAACTGTGTGTCTCTATGGTTCCTCTGACTGTTAACTGTGTGTCTCTATGGTTCCTCTGACTGTTAACTGTGTGTCTCTATGGTTCCTCTGACTGTTAACTGTGTGTCTCTATGGTTCCTCTGACTGTTAACTGTGTGTCTCTATGGTTCCTCTGACTGTTAACTGTGTGTCTCTGTGGTTCCTCTGACTGTTACCTGTGTGTCTCTATGGTTCCTCTGACTGTTCCCTGTGTGTCTCTATGGTTCCTCTGACTGTTACCTGTGTGTCGCTATGGTTCCTCTGACTGTTAACTGTGTGTCTCTATGGTTCCTCTGACTGGTACCTGTGTGTCTCTATGGTTCCTCTGACTGTTCCCTGTGTGTCTCCATGGTTCCTCTGACTGTTAACTGTGTGTCTCTATGGTTCCTCTGACTGTTACCTATGTGTCTCTATGGTTCCTCTGACTGTTAACTGTATGTCTCTATGGTTCCTCTGACTGTTACCTGTGTGTCTCTATGGTTCCTCTGACTGTTCCCTGTGTGTCTCCATGGTTCCTCTGACTGTTAACTGTGTGTCTCTATGGTTCCTCTGACTGTTACCTATGTGTCTCTATGGTTCCTCTGACTGTTAACTGTATGTCTCTATGGTTCCTCTGACTGTTAACTGTGTGTCTCTCAATGGTTCCTCTGACTGTTAACTGTGTGTCTCTATGGTTCCTCTGACTGTTAACTGTGTGTCTCTATGGTTCCTCTGACTGTTAACTGTGTGTCTCTATGGTTCCTCTGACTGTTAACTGTGTGTCTCTATGGTTCCTCTGACTGTTAACTGTGTGTCTCTATGGTTCCTCTGACTGTTAACTGTGTGTCTCTATGGTTCCTCTGACTGTTACCTGTGTGTCTCTATGGTTCCTCTGACTGTTAACTGTGTGTCTCTATGGTTCCTCTGACTGTTACCTGTGTGTCTCCATGGTTCCTCTGACTGTTAACTGTGTGTCTCTATGGTTCCTCTGACTGTTAACTGTGTGTCTCTATGGTTCCTCTGACTGTTAACTGTGTGTCTCTATGGTTCCTCTGACTGTTAACTGTGTGTCTCTATGGTTCCTCTGACTGTTAACTGTGTGTCTCTATGGTTCCTCTGACTGTTAACTGTGTGTCTCTATGGTTCCTCTGACTGTTACCTGTGTGTCTCTATGGTTCCTCTGACTGTTAACTGTGTGTCTCTATGGTTCCTCTGACTGTTAACTGTGTGTCTCTATGGTTCCTCTGACTGTTAACTGTGTGTCTCTATGGTTCCTCTGACTGTTAACTGTGTGTCTCTATGGTTCCTCTGACTGTTAACTGTGTGTCTCTATGGTTCCTCTGACTGTTAACTTTGTGTCTCTGTGGTTCCTCTGACTGTTAACTGTGTGTCTCTCAATGGTTCCTCTGACTGTTATCTGTGTGTCTCTATGGTTCCTCTGACTGTTAACTGTGTGTCTCCATGGTTCCGCTGACTGTTAACTGTGTGTCTCTATGGTTCCTCTGACTGTTAACTCTGTGTCTATGGTTCCTCTGACTGTTAACTGTGTGTCTCTATGGTTCCTCTGACTGTTAACTGTGTGTCTCTGTGGTTCCTCTGACTGTTAACTGTGTGTCTCTATGGTTCCTCTGACTGTTAACTGTGTGTCTCTATGGTTCCTCTGACTGTTAACTGTGTGTCTCTATGGTTCCTCTGACTGTTAACTGTGTGTCTCTATGGTTCCTCTGACTGTTAACTGTGTGTCTCTATGGTTCCTCTGACTGTTAACTGTGTGTCTCTATGGTTCCTCTGACTGTTAACTGTGTGTCTCTATGGTTCCTCTGACTGTTAACTGTGTGTCTCTGTGGTTCCTCTGACTGTTACCTATGTGTCTCCATGGTTCCTCTGACTGTTAACTGTGTGTCTCTATGGTTCCTCTGACTGTTACCTATGTGTCTCTATGGTTCCTCTTACTGTTAACTGTGTGTCTCTATGGTTCCTCTGACTGTTAACTGTGTGTCTCTATGGTTCCTCTGACTGTTAACTGTGTGTCTCTATGGTTCCTCTGACTGTTAACTGTGTGTCTCTATGGTTCCTCTGACTGTTAACTGTGTGTCTCTCAATGGTTCCTCTGACTGTTAACTGTGTGTCTCTATGGTTCCTCTGACTGTTAACTGTGTGTCTCTATGGTTCCTCTGACTGTTACCTGTGTGTCTCTATGGTTCCTCTGACTGTTAACTGTGTGTCTCTATGGTTCCTCTGACTGTTAACTGTGTGTCTCTATGGTTCCTCTGACTGTTAACTGTGTGTCTCTATGGTTCCGCTGACTGTTAACTGTGTGTCTCTATGGTTCCTCTGACTGTTAACTGTGTGTCTCTATGGTTCCTCTGACTGTTAACTGTGTGTCTCTATGGTTCCTCTGACTGTTAACTGTGTGTCTCTATGGTTCCTCTGACTGTTACCTGTGTGTCTCTATGGTTCCTCTGACTGTTAACTGTGTGTCTCTATGGTTCCTCTGACTGTTAACTGTGTGTCTCTATGGTTCCTCTGACTGTTAACTGTGTGTCTCTATGGTTCCTCTGACTGTTAACTCTGTGTCTATGGTTCCTCTGACTGTTAACTGTGTGTCTCTATGGTTCCTCTGACTGTTAACTGTGTGTCTCTATGGTTCCTCTGACTGTTAACTGTGTGTCTCTATGGTTCCTCTGACTGTTAACTGTGTGTCTCTATGGTTCCTCTGACTGTTAACTGTGTGTCTCTATGGTTCCTCTGACTGTTAACTGTGTGTCTCTGTGGTTCCTCTGACTGTTACCTGTGTGTCTCTATGGTTCCTCTGACTGTTCCCTGTGTGTCTCTATGGTTCCTCTGATTGTTACCTGTGTGTCGCTATGGTTCCTCTGACTGTTAACTGTGTGTCTCTATGGTTCCTCTGACTGGTACCTGTGTGTCTCTATGGTTCCTCTGACTGTTCCCTGTGTGTCTCCATGGTTCCTCTGACTGTTAACTGTGTGTCTCTATGGTTCCTCTGACTGTTACCTATGTGTCTCTATGGTTCCTCTGACTGTTAACTGTATGTCTCTATGGTTCCTCTGACTGTTAACTGTGTGTCTCTATGGTTCCTCTGACTGTTCCCTGTGTGTCTCCATGGTTCCTCTGACTGTTAACTGTGTGTCTCTATGGTTCCTCTGACTGTTACCTATGTGTCTCCATGGTTCCTCTGACTGTTAACTGTGTGTCTCTATGGTTCCTCTGACTGTTACCTATGTGTCTCTATGGTTCCTCTTACTGTTAACTGTGTGTCTCTATGGTTCCTCTGACTGTTAACTGTGTGTCTCTATGGTTCCTCTGACTGTTAACTGTGTGTCTCTATGGTTCCTCTGACTGTTAACTGTGTGTCTCTATGGTTCCTCTGACTGTTAACTGTGTGTCTCTCAATGGTTCCTCTGACTGTTAACTGTGTGTCTCTATGGTTCCTCTGACTGTTAACTGTGTGTCTCTATGGTTCCTCTGACTGTTACCTGTGTGTCTCTATGGTTCCTCTGACTGTTAACTGTGTGTCTCTATGGTTCCTCTGACTGTTAACTGTGTGTCTCTATGGTTCCTCTGACTGTTAACTGTGTGTCTCTATGGTTCCGCTGACTGTTAACTGTGTGTCTCTATGGTTCCTCTGACTGTTAACTGTGTGTCTCTATGGTTCCTCTGACTGTTAACTGTGTGTCTCTATGGTTCCTCTGACTGTTAACTGTGTGTCTCTATGGTTCCTCTGACTGTTACCTTTGTGTCTCTATGGTTCCTCTGACTGTTAACTGTGTGTCTCTATGGTTCCTCTGACTGTTAACTGTGTGTCTCTATGGTTCCTCTGACTGTTAACTGTGTGTCTCTATGGTTCCGCTGACTGTTAACTGTGTGTCTCTATGGTTCCTCTGACTGTTACCTGTGTGTCTCTATGGTTCCTCTGACTGTTAACTGTGTGTCTCTATGGTTCCTCTGACTGTTAACTGTGTGTCTCAATGGTTCCTCTGACTGTTAACTGTGTGTCTCTATGGTTCCTCTGACTGTTAACTGTGTGTCTCTATGGTTCCTCTGACTGTTAACTGTGTGTCTCTATGGTTCCTCTGACTGTTAACTGTGTGTCTCTATGGTTCCTCTGACTGTTAACTGTGTGTCTCTATGGTTCCTCTGACTGTTAACTGTGTGTCTCTATGGTTCCTCTGACTGTTAACTGTGTGTCTCTATGGTTCCTCTGACTGTTAACTGTGTGTCTCTATGGTTCCTCTGACTGTTAACTGTGTGTCTCTATGGTTCCTCTGACTGTTAACTCTGTGTCTATGGTTCCTCTGACTGTTAACTGTGTGTCTCTATGGTTCCTCTGACTGTTAACTGTGTGTCTCTATGGTTCCTCTGACTGTTAACTGTGTGTCTCTATGGTTCCTCTGACTGTTAACTGTGTGTCTCTATGGTTCCTCTGACTGTTAACTGTGTGTCTCTATGGTTCCTCTGACTGTTAACTGTGTGTCTCTGTGGTTCCTCTGACTGTTACCTGTGTGTCTCTATGGTTCCTCTGACTGTTCCCTGTGTGTCTCTATGGTTCCTCTGATTGTTACCTGTGTGTCGCTATGGTTCCTCTGACTGTTAACTGTGTGTCTCTATGGTTCCTCTGACTGGTACCTGTGTGTCTCTATGGTTCCTCTGACTGTTCCCTGTGTGTCTCCATGGTTCCTCTGACTGTTAACTGTGTGTCTCTATGGTTCCTCTGACTGTTACCTATGTGTCTCTATGGTTCCTCTGACTGTTAACTGTATGTCTCTATGGTTCCTCTGACTGTTAACTGTGTGTCTCTATGGTTCCTCTGACTGTTCCCTGTGTGTCTCCATGGTTCCTCTGACTGTTAACTGTGTGTCTCTATGGTTCCTCTGACTGTTACCTATGTGTCTCCATGGTTCCTCTGACTGTTAACTGTGTGTCTCTATGGTTCCTCTGACTGTTACCTATGTGTCTCTATGGTTCCTCTTACTGTTAACTGTGTGTCTCTATGGTTCCTCTGACTGTTAACTGTGTGTCTCTATGGTTCCTCTGACTGTTAACTGTGTGTCTCTATGGTTCCTCTGACTGTTAACTGTGTGTCTCTATGGTTCCTCTGACTGTTAACTGTGTGTCTCTCAATGGTTCCTCTGACTGTTAACTGTGTGTCTCTATGGTTCCTCTGACTGTTAACTGTGTGTCTCTATGGTTCCTCTGACTGTTACCTGTGTGTCTCTATGGTTCCTCTGACTGTTAACTGTGTGTCTCTATGGTTCCTCTGACTGTTAACTGTGTGTCTCTATGGTTCCTCTGACTGTTAACTGTGTGTCTCTATGGTTCCGCTGACTGTTAACTGTGTGTCTCTATGGTTCCTCTGACTGTTAACTGTGTGCCTCTATGGTTCCTCTGACTGTTAACTGTGTGTCTCTATGGTTCCTCTGACTGTTAACTGTGTGTCTCTATGGTTCCTCTGACTGTTACCTTTGTGTCTCTATGGTTCCTCTGACTGTTAACTGTGTGTCTCTATGGTTCCTCTGACTGTTAACTGTGTGTCTCTATGGTTCCTCTGACTGTTAACTGTGTGTCTCTATGGTTCCGCTGACTGTTAACTGTGTGTCTCTATGGTTCCTCTGACTGTTACCTGTGTGTCTCTATGGTTCCTCTGACTGTTAACTGTGTGTCTCTATGGTTCCTCTGACTGTTAACTGTGTGTCTCAATGGTTCCTCTGACTGTTAACTGTGTGTCTCTATGGTTCCTCTGACTGTTAACTGTGTGTCTCTATGGTTCCTCTGACTGTTAACTGTGTGTCTCTATGGTTCCTCTGACTGTTAACTGTGTGTCTCTATGGTTCCTCTGACTGTTAACTGTGTGTCTCTATGGTTCCTCTGACTGTTAACTGTGTGTCTCTATGGTTCCTCTGACTGTTAACTGTGTGTCTCTATGGTTCCTCTGACTGTTAACTGTGTGTCTCTATGGTTCCTCTGACTGTTAACTCTGTGTCTCTATGGTTCCTCTGACTGTTAACTGTGTGTCTCTATGGTTCCTCTGACTGTTAACTCTGTGTCTCTATGGTTCCTCTGACTGTTAACTCTGTGTCTCTATGGTTCCTCTGACTGTTAAGTCTGAGAGACCTGCCAGGTTAGACGTAGAGAGCCCTACTATAGCTTACAGCCCAGTCAACTGTAACATTTATAACACTGCTAGATCAACTATACAGTCCTCAGCTCAGTGTGGTTGTGTCTTTAACAGAGAATAAGGAGAAAGATAAGCTAATCCACTGGTCACTATGGAACCAGCTGACTGTTTTCAATACACACCACTGACATCCTTCTCTTCTTTCTCACCAGGGTCAGATCAATTCATTGGCAGGATGCAGGACTTCAGATTTTATCCCAACACACTGACTAACAGGTGAGAGGGATGGAAGGAGGGAGGGAAAGAGGGAGAAAAGTAGGGATGTTTCATATGATTCCCTTTGATTTTAATGTCATGTGTATAATATGGCTCAGTTGGTAGAGCATTGCACCTGCACCACAAGGTTCGTGGGTTTGATTCCTGGGGCCACCCACATGTAAAATGAATGCATGCGTGACTGTTAGTGGCTTTGGATAAAAGTGTCTGCTTAATGGCTTATATATTAATACAGCAGTTCATAACATTTTCTTTTGCTAAATTATCTTTTGAGACTGATCCTGACACCATAGTGCATCTGGCTCACAACCTGATCCATTGTCTCCCACTCCAGAGAGATCGTGAAAGTGTATTCAGGCTTCCTGCCCCCCCTCCACGCTCAGTCAGAGTGCCGTTGCCCCCCCAGTCACCCCAGAGTACACCCCCTAGTGGAGAGGTACTGTATATTGATGGATTGATGGATTGATTGATTGATATACAGATGTATTAACTATATAAGCTTCCATTTAACCAAGTAAGTGAACACAAAAGCAATTCTCACTTGCAGCACAACATATATACAAAATACAGCTACAACAACAGCCGCATCACAACTAAATCCACATCACGTCACAGTATCCCTCAAACAGCAACAGCAACATAGCCCATCCCTGTCTAGGTACTGTATTCCCAACGCAGTGGAGGACACCACTAATAACCGTGTGTTGAGGCTCAACATGGACGCTCACCCTGTCAGCTATATCAATGACCAGGACATGGGTACAGCCTGGGTGTCCAACATACTAACTGGACCTGAGGACATGGACCAAGGGCTGACCATCACCATAGACCTAGTCAACGGGCAGTACCAGGTAATGTCTGTCTGTCTGTCCATCTGTCTGTGTGTATGAAAATATGTTTTGTTTCTGTGTCTGTTTGGTAAGAATGGATTTAGCCTGTGGTTGAAGTACGCACAAATATCTAATAATCAAGATTAAACTGAGTCAGATTACCAAATATCTACATTCTAATCGAGATTAAACAGAGTCAGATTACCAAATATCTACATTCTAATCGAGATTAAACAGAGTCAGATTACCAAATATCTACATTCTAATCGAGATTAAACGGAGTCAGATTACAAAATATCTACATATGAATCAAGATTCAACTGAGTCAGATTACCAAAGTTGTACATAGTTGTTACAGCTAGAACTGTCAGTATTACAGCTGAGTTTGAGTGTTGGGTAGAGCTGTGTTGGAGTGTTAGGTAGAGCTGTGTTTGAGTGTTGGGTAGAGCTGTGTTTGAGTGTTAGGTAGAGCTGTGTTGGAGTGTTAGGTAGAGCTGTGTTTGAGTGTTGGGTAGAGCTGTGTTTGAGTGTTGGGTAGAGCTGTGTTTGAGTGTTGGGTAGAGCTGTGTTTGAGTGTTAGGTAGAGCTGTGTTGGAGTGTTAGGTAGAGCTGTGTCTGAGTGTTAGGTAGAGCTGTGTTTGAGTGTTAGGTAGAGCTGTGTTTGAGTGTTAGGTAGAGCTGTGTTTGAGTGTTAGGTAGAGCTGTGTTTGAGTGTTGGGTAGAGCTGTGTTTGAGTGTTAGGTAGAGCTGTGGTTGAGTGTTAGGTAGAGCTGTGTTTGAGTGTTAGGTAGAGCTGTGTTTGAGTGTTAGGTAGAGCTGTGTTTGAGTGTTAGGTGGGGCTGTGTTTGAGTGTTGGGTAGAGCTGTGTTTGAGTGTTAGGTAGAGCTGTGTTTGAGTGTTAGGTAGAGCTGTGTTTGAGTGTTAGGTAGAGCTGTGTTTGAGTGTTGGGTAGAGCTGTGTTTGAGTGTTAGGTAGAGCTGTGTTTGAGTGTTAGGTAGAGCTGTGTTTGAGTGTTAGGTAGAGCTGTGGTTGAGTGTTGGGTAGAGCTGTGTTTGAGTGTTAGGTAGAGCTGTGTTTGAGTGTTAGGTGGGGCTGTGTTTGAGTGTTGGGTAGAGCTGTGTTTGAGTGTTAGGTAGAGCTGTGTTTGAGTGTTAGGTAGAGCTGTGTTTGAGTGTTAGGTGGGGCTGTGTTTGAGTGTTGGGTAGGGCTGTGTTTGAGTGTTAGGTAGAGCTGTGTTTGAGTGTTTGGTAGAGCTGTGTTTGAGTGTTAGGTAGAGCTGTGTTTGAGTGTTAGGTAGAGCTGTGTTTGAGTGTTGGGTAGAGCTGTGTTTGAGTGTTAGGTAGAGCTGTGTTTGAGTGTTGGGTAGAGCTGTGTTTGAGTGTTAGGTAGAGCTGTGTTTGAGTGTTAGGTAGAGCTGTGTTTGAGTGTTAGGTAGAGCTGTGTTTGAGTGTTGGGTAGAGCTGTGTTTGAGTGTTAGGTAGAGCTGTGTTTGAGTGTTAGGTAGAGCTGTGTTTGAGTGTTAGGTAGAGCTGTGTTTGAGTGTTAGGTAGAGCTGTGTTTGAGTGTTGGGTAGAGCTGTGTTTGAGTGTTAGGTAGAGCTGTGTTTGAGTGTTGGGTAGAGCTGTGTTTGAGTGTTAGGTAGAGCTGTGTTTGAGTGTTAGGTGGAGCTGTGTTTGAGTGTTAGGTAGAGCTGTGTTTGAGTGTTGGGTAGAGCTGTGTTTGAGTGTTAGGTAGAGCTGTGGTTGTGTGTTAGGTAGAGCTGTGTTTGAGTGTTAGGTAGAGCTGTGTTTGAGTGTTAGGTGGAGCTGTGTTTGAGTGTTAGGTAGAGCTGTGTTTGAGTGTTGGGTAGAGCTGTGTTTGAGTGTTAGGTAGAGCTGTGTTTGAGTGTTGGGTAGAGCTGTGTTTGAGTGTTAGGTAGAGCTGTGTTTGAGTGTTAGGTAGAGCTGTGTTTGAGTGTTAGGTAGAGCTGTGTTTGAGTGTTGGGTAGAGCTGTGTTTGAGTGTTGGGTAGAGCTGTGTTTGAGTGTTAGGTGGAGCTGTGTTTGAGTGTTAGGTAGAGCTGTGTTTGAGTGTTAGGTAGAGCTGTGTTTGAGTGTTGGGTA
Source organism: Salvelinus namaycush (assembly GCF_016432855.1). NCBI lineage: Eukaryota > Metazoa > Chordata > Actinopteri > Salmoniformes > Salmonidae > Salvelinus > Salvelinus namaycush. The sequence continues at coordinate 14,680,758 of NC_052321.1, read as the reverse complement.
GAGCTGTGTTTGAGTGTTAGGTAGAGCTGTGGTTGTGTGTTAGGTAGAGCTGTGTTTGAGTGTTACATAGATCTGTGAGGTTAGGACAGTACAGAAGGCTGTCTGTCTCCCTGCACCTGTGGTGTGTGTGTTTGTGAGGTGATCTTCAGACAGAGGAAAGCTGAGACAGAGGCTCCATCTCCCTCTGTGTCAAACACAACAAAACTCTTTACAGAGAGAGAGAGGGACAAGGAGGGGGGTATGGGGGAGTGTGTGTGTGTGTGTGTGTGTGTGTGTGTGTGTGTGTGTGTGTGTGTGTGTGTGTGTGTGTGTGTGTGTGTGTGTGTGTGTGTGTGTGTGTGTGTGTGTGTGTGTGTGTTGGATTTGGGGCTGTTCTGACACGGCTTCTAGCTCAAATCCCAAGATAAAACACTGCCCTTTCCTCTCTGAAGAGTGTGTGTGCGCTTGCATCTGTGTGTGTGCATGTGTGTGCACGTGCGTGAGTAAGCATGCATCTGTGTGTATGCATGTGTATGCACGTGCGTCAGTAAGCATGCATCTGTGTGTGCGCTGGCGTCTGTGTGTGTGAGAATAAAGCATTGCAGCAGTGCAGCTCTGTAGACTCCATGATGTGTGTGTCAGTGTCCCAGTCCAGACTGTTGCTGTGGGGATAGTAGTCAACCCAGGGCTGTTTATTCTCTTCCTGTGTGACTGACTGGCACACACACTCACAGCCATGTACCGTACACACACACAAATTTGTCTGGGTAGCCATTGGATTAGCTGTTCAGGAGTTTTATGGCTTGGGGGTAGAAGCTGTTTAGAAGCCCCTTGGACCTAGACTCGGTGCTCCGGTACCGCTTGCCGTGCGGTAGCAGAGAGTCTATGACTAGGGTGGCTGGAGTCTTTGATGATTTTTAGGGCCTTCCTCTGACACCGCCTGGTATAGAGGTCCTGAATGGCAGGAAGCTTGGCCCCAGTGATGTACTGGGCCGTACACACCACCCTCTGTAGTGGCTTGCTGTGGAGGCAAAGCAGTTGCCATACCAGGCAGTGATGCAACCCGTCAGGATGCTCTCGATGGTGCAGCTGTAAAATCTTTTGAAGATCTGAGGACCCATGCCAAATCTTTTCAGTCTCCTGAGGGGGAATAGGTTTTGTCATACCATAGGTTTTGTCGTACCAGCTTCACAACTGTCTTGGTGTGCTTGGACCATGTTAGTTTGTTGTTAATGTGGAAGCCACGGAAGTTGAAGCTCTCAACCTGCTCCACTACAGCCCCGTCGATGAGAATGGGGGCGTGCTCGGTCCTCTTTTTCCTGTAGTCCACAATCATCTCCTTTGTCTTGATCACATTGAGGGAGAGGTTGTTGTCCTTGCACCACATGGTCAGGTCTCTGACCTCATGCCTATAGGCTGTCTCATCGTTGTCGGTGATCAGGCCTACCACTGTTGTGTCATCGGCAAACTTGATGATGGTGTTGGAGTTGTGCATGGCCATGCAGTCATGAGTGAACAGGGAGTACAGGAGGGGGCTGAGCACGCACCCCTGAGGGGCCCCCGTGTTGAGGATCAGTGTGGCGGATGTGTTGTTACCTACCCTCACCACCTATGGGCGGCCCGTGAGGAAGTCTGGGATACAGTTGCAGAGGGAGCTGTTTAGTCCTAGGGTCCTTAGCTTAGTGATCAGCTTTAAGGGAGCTATGGTGTTGAGCGCTGAGCTGTAGTCAATGAATAGCATTCTCACATAGGTGTTCCTTTTGTCCAGGTGGGAAAGGGCAGTATGGAGTGCAATAGAGATTGCGTCACCTGTGGATCTGTTGGTGCTGTATGCAAATTGGAATGGGTCTAGGGTTTCTGGGATAATGGTGTTGATGTGAGCCATGACCAGCCTTTCAAAGCATTTCATGGCTACATACGTGAGTGCTACGGGTTGGTAGTCATTTAGGCAGGTTACCTTAGTGTTCTTGGGCACAGGGACTATGGTGGTCTGCTTGAAACATGTTGGTATTACAGACTCAGACAGGGAGAGGTTGAAAATGTCAGTGGAGACACTTGCCAGTTGGTCAGTGCATGCTCAGATTACACGTCCTGTTAATCTGTCTGGCCCTGCGGCCTTGTGTAATGTTGACCTGTTTAAAGGTCTTGCTCAAATCGGCTGAGAAGAGCATGATCACACAGTCATCCGGAATAGTTGGTGCTCTCATGCATGCCTCAGTGTTGCTTGCCTCGAAGCGAGCATAGAAGTTATTTAGCTCGTCTGGTAGGCTCGTGTCACTGGGCAGCTCGCAGCTGTGCTTCCCTTTGTAGTCTGTAATAGTTTGCAAACCCTGCCAATAGTTTGCAAGCTTTGCCTGTTTGATGGTTCGTCGGAGGGCATAGTGAGATTTCTTATAAGCTTCCGGGTTAGAGTCCCGCTCCTTGGAAGCGGCAGCTCTACCCTTTAGCTCAGTGCGAATGTTGCCTGTAATCCATGGCTTCTGGTTGGGGTATTAAATTCATTCTAAAGGTCACAGGCAGCCAGTGCAGAGACCTTAAACCGGTGTAATGTGTGCTCTCCGTCTGGTCTTGGTCGGTACCCGTGCTGCAGCATTCTGGCTTTCTTGGTTAGATCAGACAGGAGAGTATTACAGTAGTCAACATTGCATTTGACATTTTAGTCATTTAGCAGACACTCTTATCCAGAGTGACTAGGGTTAAGTGACCTGCTCAAGGGCACATAAGCAGACTTTTCACCTAGTCAGCTTTGAAACAAGAACCTTTCGGTTACTGGCCCAATGCTCTTAACCACTAGGTTACTTGCTTGTAATAAAAGCATGGAGGAGTCTCTCTGTATCAGCCTGAGAGAGAAATGGCCACACCTTGGCAAGGTGGTGAAAAGCTATTTTGGTCACATTCCTAATGTGTGATTAAAATTTTTGTTCAGAATCTAAAAAAACACCTAGGTTTTTTACCTGGTGTTTTATCTTTATTGCCTGGGAATTAAAATGTGTGGCTATATTCTTTCTTTGTGCTTTGGCTCCAACAATAAGTACCTCGGCCTTGTCTTGATTTAGCTGGAGGAAGTTGTGAGGTGTCTAAGTATTTAAATCACTAGTATAGTCTAATCATTTATCCGTGGAGCTAAAATCCTCTGGCGACACAGAAATGTACAGGTGTTTATCGTCTGCGTAGCAGTGCAAATCAATGCTATTCTTTCTGATAATGCTGCCAATGGGTAACATATATAAACTGAACAGTACCGGACCCAAAATCAAACCTTGTTGAATGCCACATGTGATATGTATTGTCTTTGAGTTATGTTAACCAAGGGTGACACAAAACTCTTGACCGGTTTAATAAGTCCGAAACCAATTTAGAACTGGACCGGAGAGGCCAACCCACCTCTCCAGTCTGTCCAGAAGGACATCATGGTCAACAGTGTTGAATGCAGTCCAAGAGTACAAGGACAGACATCTGTTTGGCATCTGTGTTGGCTCCAAGATCATTTAAGGCTGTCTCTGTTCTTGGCACGAAAACCAGTTTGGAATTTTTCCAAAATACAGTTGACACTTAAAAAATCATTACGTTTGAAAACCAATTTCTCCAGAATTTTGCTTAAGAATGGAAGGTTGGAAATTGGTCTAAAATTGCTAAGAGCTGAAGAATCTAGATGTCTTTTCTTCAGAAGGGGTTTCACCATAGCAGTTTTTAGTGCAGTGGGGAGAATTCCTGTGAACAGGGAGTGATTAACAATAGCTTGCATTTCTTCAGATATGCAATTAAAAACTGTTTTGAAGAAGGTGGTGGGGATAGGATCGAGAAGGCAGGTAGAAGGCTTAAGTCGTGATATCACTTTCCTGAGCATGTCTGTGTCAACCAGGGAAAATAAATCCATAGTGCCATTGCGTGGTAGGCTAGGGCACATATCATCAAACATCTCATCAGGTCTTGCTTGACTGATACCCAGCCTAATGTTGGTCTAATCTTATCTCTGAAATATGCCGCAAAGTCATCACATTTATATGTGGAGGAAAGTTCACATAGGTTTGCAGGGGTAGGATTTATCAGGTCGAGAAGAGCACTCTGGAATTTCTGTTCTGATTAATAGTGATCAAGATAGAAAAATGAGCCCGTCTGGCATTTTTAATTGCCTTGTTATATATGCCAAGTTGCTCTCTCAGAATATCATAATGGACCTGAAACTTTGACTTTCTCCACTTCTGCTCTGCCTTTCTGCAATTTAGCTTTAATTGATTAGTTTCCTAACTCATCCAAGGGGTTCTCTATTTGGATGTGGCCTATTTCAACTTTACTGGAGCTATGGCATCAATGGTTGCCCTTAATTTGCTATTAAAGTTATCAACTAAATCATCACAAGAGGAAGACAGAATAACTCAATAACTCAAGAAGACTCAATAAAATCTGTAGCAACTTCAGAGGTAAGATAGCGTTTCTTAATAATGCTTTCAGTTCTATCCTGTGCTATGGGCAACAAGGTAGTAAAAAATACAGATTGGAGATCAGATAAAGCAACAATAGAGTCTATATGTCTATAGAAAGCCCCTTGGTAATAACCAGGTCCAGAGTATGGCCATGGTTATGGGTGGGCCGAGTAACATGTTGAATGAGGTCCATAGAGCTCAAAATATTTAATTACATTTTCTTATTATTATTATTTGTGCACCGGGGCCTCCCACTTCTCTTTCTATTCTGGTTAGAGCCAGTTTGCACTGTTCTGTGAAGGGAGTAGTACACAGCGTTGTACGATATCTACAGTTTCTTGGCAATTTCTCGCATGGAATAGCCTTCATTTCTCAGAACAAGAATAGACTGACGAGTTTCAGAAGAAAGTTTGTTGTTTCTGGCCATTTTGAGCCTGTAATCAATCCCACAAATGCTGATGCTCCAGATACTCAACTAGTCAAAAGAAGGCCAGTTTTATTGCTTCTTTAATCAGGACAACAGTTGTCAGCTGTGCTAACATAATTGCAAAAGTGTTTTCTAATGATCAAATAGGCTTTTAAAATGATAAACTTGGATTAGCTAAGACATCGTGGCATTGGAGCACAGGAGTGATGGTTGCTGATAATGGCCCTCTTAACACTTATGTAGATATTTCATAAAAAAACAGCTGTTTCAGCTACAATAGTCATTTACAACATTAACAATGTAACACTGTATTTCTGATCAATTTGATGTTATTTTAATGGACAAAAAATTTGCTTTTCTTTCAAAAATAAGGACATTTCTAAGTGACCCCAAACTTTTGAACGGTAGTGTACATATAAATACACAGAGCTCAAAAGATTAATAAATTCAATGGCCTTGGAGTCAGTCTCTTTGTCAACATGAGTATTACAATCGCCCAATACAATGACTTAATCATAGTTCTCAAGCACAATAGACAATAGTTCAGGTAAATCAGTAAAAAAAGTGGGGCAGTGCTTTAGTGGCCTACACGGGGTTGTGACCAGCACTGGTGGCTGACATTTAAACTGTATAGCATGATGCTCAAAAGACCCAAAGTCGCCAAACAAAATGTCCTTACAGCTGAGAGCATTTGTAAAGAGAGAGGCTGTCCCTCCACCCTTTTTCCCTTTTCTGATAGGGTATGAAAAGCTGTATTCCGGGGGGGAGGGGCCTCAATAAGAGCAGCGCCACAGTCTGATGACAGCCATGTTTCAGTGAGAAACATACAATCAACTTTGCAGTCAGTAATGAGGTCATTCACGAGAAAGGTTTTACTTGTGATTGCTCTAACATTTAAAAGCACCATATTCAATGAGTGTGGGTCACTCTGCCCCTGGGGCATCTGCCTCGAGGTAACCAATGGAATAACAACCAAATTATTAACGTTACATCCACATTTTCTGACAGTCTCCAATCTTTCAGAATGGTAGGAGTTAAACGTTTGTATAAACTCACTAGAAGGCGGAGTTAAAGGAACATAAATTAGGTTACTCACAATAACCAAAGTGCCATTTCTACAGGAGTTGATATGGTTTCCAAGTCCTCTGTTGCTTGTTCTGGCAGGGAGGACTGGAGCACTACCAGACACTGTCCGTCAGTCTCTAAAACAGTTTGCGATGTTGCTGGAACTAATCCTGGAATCTCTGCTGTTGGGGTGAATCCGTCTCATTTAAAAAGTGCTGGTTGCTCCCACAGCAAATCAAAGTTGTCACAAAATGAGACATTCCTGTTGTTGCAAAGTTTCTCCAGGTACTCGTTCAGGGAAAAGAGTCGGCTGAAACATTCCGAACCCCTTTGGTAGCACGGGAGAGGGCCAGAGATAATTATTTTCTTCCCCGTGCTAGCGTGGGTGTTACATTTTTTTTGTAGTCCTCCGTCAGTTCCTCAGATTGCCTAAAACGAAGGACGTTAAAACTTACTTGAGTGATGATGGTGTCAATATTGGAGTAGTTGACCAGAACCGTGGGCAGGAGGGAGTTGATGTCATGGACACGGACTCCTTGGTAGGTCCACAGATCGTAGGCAGGCCAAATCTCTCACCATCAAGCTGCCCACAATGATGGTGTTCGTGATGGAATCCGATGGGGGAGGGTGCCACTGGGCGGTCGCTGGCTGTTGGTATACACCCAGGATCCGTGCTGACTCCAAGGGCTCAATCGGGGTAAACCTGTTTGATAGCTGGATCGAATCTTCTCAGATAGATGAAGGGTGGCCAAACTGCCTCCCCAATCTCCTACGCCTTTGCGAGTGTCCAATCTCCCATGGGCCGCGGAGTTGAGCTGAACATCTGTCCGTTGGATTGGGACAGATCAACGTCGCCCGACTCATTGACAGCTTTGCTATAGGAGGCATTTGAAACTGAGATTGGGTTTGCCTGGGTTACAGCAAGGTTGGTGCACTTAGAAAGCAGGTTATCCTTTTCTCGCAGCCGAGCTAACAGCCGGAGGATCTCTTCCCTAAGCTGCTTGATGTTGGGGCTTTTTTCATTGAGTTTATCTACAGATATCAAATACAAGGCTAATTGTATTTCATTGCAGTTCGTGTGATTGAGAACTAGTCAAAAGTAATCAAATCAAATGTTATTGGTCACATACACATTTAGCAGATGTTATTGCGGGTGTAGCGATATCCTTGTGTTTCTAGCTCCAACTGTGCAGTAATATCTAACAAGTAATATCTAAGAATTTCACAACAATACACACAATGCAATCAATACACACAAGTCTAAAGTAAGGAATGGAATTAAGAATATATAGACTAAAATACAATAGAATAGAATAGAATACAGTATATACATATGAGATGAGTAATGTAAAATATGTAAACATTATTAAAGTGACTAGTGTTCCATTATTAAAGTGGCCAGTAATGTCAAGTCTATGTATATAGGGCAGCAGCCTCTAAGGTGCTAGTGAAGTACCAGAATGCCTTGCGACAGGAAATGAGAACAAGAATTTGTTTAAAAAAATGATTAGCCATGTTGTACGCTGGCTAGCTACCTACCTTTCTTAAATGATTGAATTCACTAGAATAACCTTTCGTCTCATAACTGACGTTCTGAGTCATAACATTGAAACATTGTTCATCTATAATGAATAAGTCAATGGATATTCACAGGTAGCAACATGGCGTCCGGCTCTAAAGTTGGCCCAACTATTATTCTATTTTCAGATCTTCCATAGTTTATTTCCTGGTCTATGACTCTCTCTGCAACTAACAAGACCAGCAAGAACCCTATAATGTTGTTCTTATTCAGCCTCAGAACGACAGTGTGGACGTGTGTCATTAATGGCTGTGTGTCGTGTCTGTTTGTAGGTGTTCTATGTGATCCTGCAGTTGGTCAGTCCCCAGCCAGAGGCCTTGCACATCCAGAGGAGATGCAGTAACAGCAGCAGCAGCAGTAACAGTAGCAGTGTAGAAACAGAATGGCTAGACTGGCAGTACATGGCCAGAGACTGCAGCCTGTTTGGTCTGCAGAACAATGGACCCCTGCTCAGACCAGATTCTGTCAATTGTCTACAGTTCCCCAGGTAAGGAGTCATTACTGAGGGTTTATCAGAGATAGTCATTACTGAGGGTTTATCAAAGATAGTCATTACTGAGGGTTTATCAGAGATAGTCATTACTGAGGGTTTATCAGAGATAGCCATTACTGAGGGTTTAACAGAGATCGATTACTGAGGGTTTAACAGAGATCGATTACTGAGGGTTTATCAGAGATATCCATTACTGAGGGTTTATCAGAGATAGTCATTACTGAGGGTTTTTCAGAGATAGCTTTGAGGGCTTTGAAAGCCTTTGGTCTCTGCATCACACTTTTTGTGTGTGTGTGCGAGTGTGTGTGTGTCTAGAGGGGGTCTTCAGGTGATTGTGTTAAGAGCAGATACTTAGCACCAAGTGGCTCAATATTTAAACACCAAAACTCTAAAACAGGGGGACAGGTGCACCTAGGTGACAGACGGGAAGAGAGACTGGGAGCGCTAGGTGACAGAAGAGATGAGAGACTGGGTAAGCTAGGTGACAGAAGGGGAGAGAGACTGGGTACGCTAGGTGACAGAAGGGAAGAGAGACTGGGTACGCTAGGTGACAGAAGGGAAGAGAGACTGGGTACGCTAGGTGACAGAAGAGAAGAGAGACTGGGTAAGCTAGGTGACAGAAGAGAAGAGAGACTGGGTAAGCTAGGTGACAGAAGAGAAGAGAGACTGGGTAAGCTAGGTGACAGAAGAGAAGAGAGACTGGGTAAGCTAGGTGACAGAAGAGAAGAGAGACTGGGTACGCTAGGTGACAGAAGAGAAGAGAGACTGGGTACGCTAGGTGACAGAAGAGAAGAGAGACTGGGTAAGCTAGGTGACAGAAGAGAAGAGAGACTGGGTAAGCTAGGTGACAGAAGAGAAGAGAGACTGGGTAAGCTAGGTGACAGAAGAGAAGAGAGACTGGGTAAGCTAGGTGACAGAAGAGAAGAGAGACTGGGTACGCTAGGTGACAGAAGAGAAGAGAGACTGGGTACGCTAGGTGACAGAAGAGAAGAGAGACTGGGTACGCTAGGTGACAGAAGAGAAGAGAGACTGGGTACGCTAGGTGACAGAAGAGAAGAGAGACTGGGTACGCTAGGTGACAGAAGAGAAGAGAGACTGGGTAAGCTAGGTGACAGAAGAGAAGAGAGACTGGGTACGCTAGGTGACAGAAGAGAAGAGAGACTGGGTACGCTAGGTGACAGAAGAGAAGAGAGACTGGGTACGCTAGGTGACAGAAGGGAGTGGTTAGCTGATAACAACTATTTGACAACTAAGTCGGTTAAATGATTATTTATTTTTTCTGTGAGCTCAATGTGCACATTGCACCGTTTCTCTAGAGATAAATCAGATCCAGCCTGAAGAGCGCCTCTACTTGTCCAGTCTGTTACTTTCATGCCTGCTACAGAAGAAGTAGAAGAGTGCATGATTCTGAGACAGCCTAACTCTATAGAGATGAGATGATGACTTGGAATGAAATAATAAAGTCAGCAAATAAAACAAATGTAATATACACAACAATTGACCTATTTTATTAAAGTAAAGTCATGTGAATAAATGATGGTTAATCAGTAATGGGCAGTCACTACCACTATGGGACTTTTAGAAATTGTTTTATTCTGTGTTGTTATAGCATTCAACTCACATAATCAGAACCAAAATCGAAAACGTGATTAGTTTTTAATAATCGAACCGAAACCGAACCGACCTCAAAAAGCACTAATCTCTCAACACACACACACACTGTTGTTGACTTTGTCCTCTATGTTTCAGTGATGTCCCATACTCCCAAGGTAACATCACCTTCAGTATGTTGACTCCAGAGCCCAACCTGCGTCCAGGCTACAACAACTTCTATAACACCCCTGCCCTGCAGCAGATGGTTCAGGCCACCCGGGTCAGGATCCACCTGAGTGGACAGTACCACACGCAAAATACAGGGGCGCCCCAACGCCACCGCTACTACGGTGTCAATGAGATCACCATCAGTGGAAGGTGAGAGACATAGAGACTATTTAAGCTTGTTATGAACTGTTATGCACTGTTATAATCATTGATTTATACTGGTGGGGTCAGGTCTGGTCAGGTTTTCACAAAGCGTCTCAGGTAAGGGTGTTTGTGGAATATGGTGTGTGTGTGTGTGTGTGTGTGTGTGTGTGTGTGTGTGTGTGTGTGTGTGTGTGTGTGTGTGTGTGTGTGTGTGTGTGTGCGTGCGTGCGTGCGTGCGTGCGCACGTGTATGTGTGTGCCTGTGTGTGTGTGTGTGTGTGTATGTGTGTGTGTTTGAATGATGACCAGACTGCCATGACAGTTTCATGTGGCTGTCCCTGGCAGGGCTAGAGGTCAGGGGTTGAAGCTAAGGACCCCTGGCTTGCTGTCCCTTCAGATGCCTGTGTCATATTAGTGTGTTATTAACCACTCTGAATGAGCCCACATTAGCGCAGGTCATGTCCACACACACAGGCACACACACCCTGTATGTCTAGTGTGCGTTAGACCAGTGGTTCCCAACCAGGGATACTAGGACCCCTGAGGGTACTTGACCTATCCAAGACTGGTAAAATGCAAATGAGGGGTACTTCAGGGCAAAATTCAGTCGGTGGTACAGGAACCGAAAAAGGTTTGGAACCACTGAGATAGACGGCAGTGCATTGTCGGCTGTCAGGGAAACTTAATTCAGGCTTCTAATGTATTCGGGCCACTACAGCCACTGTGTTGCGCTTTTCTTTTCTCTCCTCTTCTCTTTAGCCAGGCTTTAGTGTTTTCTGTCTCTCCAGAGGCACAGTCATCTTGTTATAGTCCTGTATACATCTCTTCATTAAACACCCTCCACTCTTATGACTAATTAATGACTAATTATGTCATTATAAAGAAGACAGTAATGTCAGTCTCCCCCCTCCTCTCTCCCTCTGTCTCTCGCTCCCTCTCTTCTCTCTCTATCTCTCCCTCTCTATCTGAGTGGAATAAGCTTCTGTAATTAAGGGCGGGTTACAGTGAAGAGGGAAGGAGAATTATACACGCTCAAATCATCATTGCTAATTTCTTCAGAGGCATCCCAACCCACACCCTCCTCCCACTTCTATCTATCTATCTCTCTCTCTCTCTCTCTCTCTCTCTCTCTCTCTCTCTCTCTCTCTGTCTCTGTCTCTGTCTCTCTCTCTCTCTCTCTCCCTCTCTCTCTGTTTTTCAGAGGTGTGTGTGTGCAGGCTTGTTGAGGACACAAAGAGGCCAGTAAATGTGTGTATTCTTTAATTTAGCTCGTGTCTCAATTTCTCAAATAATGTAGCAAAAAAAATAGGAACTCAGTCAGAGTTAGAGTTACACGGAACCCAAACCGGTTGTGCGCGTGCGCGTTTATAAATGTATTTTGTCCTCCTACACCAAAGGCGATCACGACACACAGGTTAAAATATCAAAACAAACTCTGAACCAAATATATTAATTTGGGAACAGGTCGAAAATCATTAAACATTTATGGCAATTTAGCTAGCTAGCTTGCACTTGCTAGCTAATTTGTCCTATTTAGCTAGCTTGCTGTTGCTAGCTAATTTGTCCTGGGATATGATACAGTGAGTTGTTATTTTACCTGAAATGCACAAGGTCCTCTACTCCGCCAATTAATCCACACATAAAACGGTCAACTGAATCGTTTCTAGTCATCGCTCCTCCTTCCAGGCTTTTTCTTCTCTTGACTTTATATTGCGATTGGCAACTTTCATATATTAGGTGCATTACCGCCACCGACCTCGTTCGTCTTTCAGTCACCCACGTGGGTATAACCAATGAGAAGATGGCACGTGGGTACCTGCTTCTATAAACCAATGAGGAGATGGGAGAGGTAGGACTTGCAGCGCGATCTGCGTCACAAATAGAACTGACTTCTATTTTAGCCCTTGGCAACGCAGATGCTCGTTGGTGCGCACAAGCAGTGTGGGTGCAATAATTGAATAATATAGATTTCTAAATTTATTTTGCGACGCAAGCGGTGTAGTCAGTAGAATACGCAAGGTGCAATTTAAAAAAAAATATTTTGTTGTCAGTCACTGACAGTCACTCAATTAGCCCATGTCAGGTAAAACAAATGTAGATTGGTAAGTTAGTCTAGCGGCCAGCTATCTGAACTTGTAGTAATCTTGTTAGATACTCTCGCTCAGGTATCATATAAAAACATTTCTCTCCACCTAATGGCAAAATGTGTAGAATTGCAGGAAATTTACTCTAAAACGTATATTTTTTCTCTCCACTGTCAAGAGGGGGGTCGCTAACATGCTTTGCTCGCAAATTCGCTTAGGGCACCCAAAAGGCTAGGGCTGGCTCTGTCTGCAGGTGTGGGTATGGATGTGGGTACCAGCCCTGCGAGCCACTGCGGCCCCTCATTATGAGTTCCGATTTTTTTGTGGCCCACACCCCCATCAAAACTGCCCATCCCTGGTTTAGGAGAATGGGATTTCAGACCCTACTGTACTATAGTTGGCCCCCTCCCTGTGTTTAGCTGTGTGGAGTGTCTGTGTGCAACAATGCATGTTAACATGTTTAAGGTTGCAGAATTATTTTATCTTTCCCAGAATTCCCAGGTTTTCCAGAAACTCCAGTGTTACCAGCCCACGGATATTGTTGCACTCACTTTGTCTAGGGGTTCTAGGCCTAGTTAAATGGTCTGTAACCTAAATGAATGTGTGCATTTATGTGAGAAATCAGCATTTGAGGACCGTGTTGGATGCACATGTGCCCAGGAGATAGCAACTTACCAAGTTCAGCGCCAGCTCCATCATTACCTCTTGGTCGGCCAGTCCAAGATGGCGATGAAAACAAATATATACAAAAAGGAAAACTACAAACAGGCATGCCTAAACTAAAGATTCAAAATCAAAAGAAAGCCCTACGAACCAGCAGCCTCACAGCTTGCAACACTTTTTGGTAACTTGATACCTCGCCAGTCCATGCACTTCCAGACTCCCAAATATCAATGTTCACAAGGGGGTGATAGCAGAGATGTTTCTGTTGTTGTCTACCCATTTGAGGTAGGCAAAGAAGAATCACGTTGAAAACATCACCACTGTGAGCTAATATGAAAGAAAACCAACCCCATATTTAAATAATAGATAGGCCTACATGTAATGAGAGTTTAGGTTTGATTTACATTACCTAATTGTGTGCCTGCCAGTAGGCTGTAGGTTACTCCGCTAGCAGCTTGCTAGCTAGCTGGCTAAAAACAGCAAGCAAACTAGCCTTTTATCTACCCACACCTACCCCAAGTGAAATAATACAATTTATAAATAACAATAGAATGTCTTCACATCACGGAGAAAAGGCTCATGGCTTTTACCAGTTGTTTTTACTGTGTAGCCGTAGTTATTACTTCTCAACAAGGCTATTCTAATAAGGCTACAATGTTGTTTGGTTTATTGTTTGAACAGTCGGTGAGATTATGCTTGGTTATCAATGCTACTTTGATGCATGGCCTATAGATCAGATCACTGGCCCCATGGCTCTGCAAGGAATGATACAGCGCGTCTCAATGTTCAGGTAGCACAAAAGTACATTGAATGCCGGAGCGTATTACAAGGAGCCGCCATTTTTGTGGCAAAATCTACTGTCTCCTTAGAGTGTGTAGACCCTTTAATTGACAGTACCTGATGTGCTTATCAACCAGGCTCAGCACCTGGACAAGGTTGCTGCTGCACCCTGGGGGATTGGAGGGTTGAAGTTGTAGTGAGCTGTAGTGTGTTGTCTAAACTACCTAACCTATTCCCTAACACCGGTTGGAGGATTCTCGAAATTCCTGCTTATTCTTTCCTGATTCCAGGAATATTCCAACCGGAATTTCTGGAAAATCTGGGGATTTTAGGAAAGTTACCGTAATTTTGCAACCCTTTTATATGTTAGAGTTGTTTGTGGAGATTAGGTTCTTGTCTGGGGGGGGGGGTGCTTTTAAGCACCTCTCTATTCAGATATTACCCTCAATACCTTGAGAAGAAGGAGGGATGAGAGAGAGGAAAGAGACAGCATCTGAATGTCTGTATGAATAATTAATGTGGCGACCTGCAGCGGTGTATGTGTGTGTGTGTGAGAGAGAAAGAGAGAGAGAGAGAATGTTTATTTCACTTTTGTTTATTATCTACTTCACTTGCTTTGGCAATGTTAGTATTTGTTTCCCATGCCAATAAAGCGCTTAAATTGAAATTTAATTGAGAGAGAGAGAGAGAGAGAGAGAGAGAGAGAGAGGGGGGGGGGGGGGGGGAGAGAGAGAGAGAGAGGGGGGGGGAGAGAGGGGGAGAGAGATTGAGAGAGAGGGGGGGGGGAGAGAGAGAGAGAGAGAGAGGGGGGGGGGAGAGGGGGAGAGAGATTGAGAGAGAGGGGGGGGGGAGCGAGAGAGAGAGAGAGAGAGGGGGGGGGGAGAGAGAGAGAGAGAGAGGGGGGGGAGAGAGGGGGAGAGAGAGAGAGAGAGAGGGGGGGGAGAGAGAGAGAGAGAGAGACAGAGAGGGGGGGGGGAGAGAGAGAGGGGGGGGGGAGAGAGGGGGAGAGAGATTGAGACATGTCAGGTTGGATGTCGTACATCACAACAGGACTGATATTTCCACTGGCCTTTATAAATGTTGAATGGGACATCTAATATATATTCAGAGAGAGAGAGAGAGACAGAGAGAATGCACAATGAGTTGCCTATCAGAGGGTGTTGCTTTGAAATGAAATGTAAAGATTTTGCAATGACTCTTCCCATATCATGTAGCATGAGTAGTAAACAGTTGAAGCATTCTATGCGCTAAAGGGTCTCATCAGTTGTATATGATACATCTCCATCTATGTTATATTATAATGTAATACAAATTAGATAATAATATTTGCCATTTAGCAGATGCTTTTATCCAAAGCGACTTACAGTCATGCGTGCATACATTTTACGTATGCGTGGTCGCGGGAATCGAACCCACTACCCTGGCGTTACACGTGCAATGCTCTACCAACTCTTCCCCCCCCACCCCCCCCCCCCCCCCCACCACCACCTTTCTGTCTTTCTCTCCCACCTCTCTTTTGTTGGCATGGGAAACAAATGTTAACATTGCAAAAGAAAGTGAGGTGGATAATAAACAAAAGTGAAATAAACAATAAAAATTACACAAAAGTTTCAAAAGATTAAATACATTTCAAATGTCATATTAAGTGCAAATAGTTAAAGTACAAAAGGGAAAATAAATAAACATATGGGTTGTATTTACAATGGTGTCTCTAATATGGGGACTCATCTCTCTGTAGGTGATGGCTTTGTTATGGAAGGTTTGGGAATCTCTTCCTTTTAGGTGGTTGTAGAATTTAACGTCTCTTTTCTGGATATTGATAATTAGCGGGTATCGGCCTAATTCTGCTCTGCATGCATTATTTGGTGTTTTACGTTGTTGTAACGGTCGTCTTGTGGTGAATGAGCGGACCAAGGCGCAGCGGGTGATGAAGACATAATGAATATTTATTAACAGAACGACGAAACAAATAAACGACGTAGACTGACCTAAAACATGAGAACTTACAAATACACGAAGAACGCACGAACAGGTACAGACTACAAACAAACGCTACAGTCCCGTGTGGTACGAACATACATACAGACACGGAAGACAATCACCCACAAACAAACAGTGTGAACAGCCTACCTTTATATGGTTCTCAATCAGAGGAAACGTCAAACACCTGTCCCTGATTGAGAACCATATAAGGCTAATACCAATGAACCTAAACATAGAAACACAATACATAGAATGCCCACCCCAACTCACGCCCTGACCAACTAAACACATACAAAAACAAGAGAAAACAGGTCAGGAACGTGACAGTTGTACACTGAGGATATTTTAGCAGAATTCTGCATGCAGAATCTCAATTTGGTGTTTGTTCTGTTTTGTGAATTCTTGGTTGGTTAGCGGACCCCAGACCTCACAACCACAAAGTGCAATGGGTTCTATAACGGATTCAAGTATTTTTTAGCCAGATCCTAATTGGTATGTTAAATTTTATGTTCCTTTTGATGGCATAGAAAGCCCTTCTTGCCTTGTCTCGCAGATCGTTTACAGCTTTGTGGAAGTTACCTGTGGCACTAATGGTGTGTGTTCTAGGGCATTGGTTCCCAAACTTTTTATTGTCCCGTACCCCTCCAAACATTCAACCTCCAGCTGCGTACCCCCTCTAGCACCAGGGTCAGCACACTCTCAAATGTTGTTTTTTGCCATCATTGTAAGCCTGCCGCACACACACCATACAATACATTTATTAAACATAAGAATGAGTGTGAGTTTTTGTCACAACCCGGCTCTTGGGAAGTGACAAAAAGCTCTTATAGGACCAGGGCACAAATAATAATATAATAATAATCAATCATTTTGCTCTAAATTTAACCATCTTACATATAACACCTTATTTGTTCATTGAAAATTGTGAATAACTCACCACAGGTTAATGAGAAGGGTGTGCTTGATAGGATGCTCATAACTCTGTAATGTTGGGTTGTATTGGAGAGAGTCTCGGTCTTAAATCATTTTCCACACACAGTCTGTGCCTGTATTTAGTTTTCATGCTAGTGAGGGCTGAGAATCCACTCTCACATAGGTATGTGGTTGCAAAGGGCATCAGTGTCTTAACAGTGCAATTTGCCAAGGCAGGATACTCTGAGTGCAGCCCAATCCAGAATTCTGGCAATTGCTTCTGATTAAATTCAGTTTCCACAGAACCGCTTGTTGCAATTTCGATAAGGCTCTCTTGTTCAGATATCGGTAAGTGGACTGGAGGCAGGGCATGAAAGTGATAACGAATCCAGTTGTTTGTGTCATCCGTTTTGCGAAAGTACCTGCGTAATTGCGCACCCAACTCACTCAGGTGCTTCTCTATATCACATTTGACATTGTCAGTAAGCTTGAGTTCATTTGCACACAACAAATCATACAATGATGGAAACACCTGTGTGTTGTCCGTTAATGCAGACAGAGAAGAGCTCCAACTTCTTAATCATAGCCTCAAATTTGTCCCACACATTGAATATAGTTGCGGAGAGTCCCTGTACTCCTAGATTCAGATCATTCAGGAGAGAAAAAACATCAACCAGGTAGGCCAGTCGTGTGAAAAACTCGTCATCATGCAAGTGGTCAAAGTGAAAAGTATGGTCATTGAGTGGCTGCTGCCAACATACTGACTCAACTCCAGCTCACTTTAATAATGGAAATTGATGGGAATTGATCAAAAATGTATCACTAGCCACTTTAAACAATGTCACTTAATATAATGTATATGTATATACTGTACTCTATCATCCACTGCATCTTGCCATCTTTATGTAATACATGTATCACTAGCCACTTTAAACTATGCCACTTTTATGTTTACATACCCTACATTACTCATCTCATATGTATATACTGTACTCGATACCATCTACTGCATCTTGCCTATGCCGTTCTGTACCATCACTTATTCATATATCTTTATGTACATATTCTTTATCCCTTTAGACTTGTGTGTATAAGGTAGTAGTTGTGGAATTGTTACGTTAGATTACTCGTTGGTTATTACTGCATTGTCAGAACTAGAAGCACAAGCATTTCGCTACACTCGCATTAACATCTGCTAACCATGTGTTTGTGACAAATACAATTTGATTTGATTTGAAAACTTTAAGCTCGTCTCTCAATTCTAAAAAAAACTTGTCAATACTTTGCCCCTTGATAACCAGCGCAAAAAAGTGTTACATGATCGGCGCCCATATCATTGCATAGTGCAGAAAATACACGAGAGTTCAAGGGCCTTGCTTTAAAACCTGTTATGGCTAGACGTTCCGCTAGCGGAACCCCTCGACAACATCCGGTGGAATGGCAGAGCGCCAAATTCAAATTAAATTACTATAAATATTAAACTTTTATGAAATCACACAATCACACATCACACATGCAAGTGGAAGCAATAGGAACTGCAAGCAAGTGCCACAGAAATCTAGATCCCCATAGAAAACCCATTGAAAAGAGTGACCTCAATTTTTTACCAATTATATGCATATCCTAGCTTCTGGGCCTGAGTAGCAAGCAGTTTACTTTGGGCACGCTTTTCATCCGGACGTGAAAATACCGCCCCCTTTCCCAAACAGGTTAACAAAGTTTTCACTGTGGTGTCCAAAACTTCTTTCAAGCTGTCAGGCATTCCCTTGGCAGCAAGAGCCTCTCGGTGGATGCTGCAGTGTACCCAAGTGGCATCGGGAGAAACTGCTTGCACGTGTGTTACCACTCCACTATGTCACAATGTCATGGCTTTTGCACCATCAGTACAGATACCAACACATCTTGACCACCAAAGTCCATTTGATGTCACGAGCTGTCCAGTACTTTAAAAATATCCTCTCCTGTTGTCCGGGTTTCCAGTGGTTTGCAGAAGAGGATGTCTTCCTTAATTAACCCCCCATAAATGTAATGGACATATGCCAGGAGCTGTGCCAGGACCGCCACGTCCGTTGACTCATCCAGCTGTAATGCATAGAATTCACTGGCTTGTATGCGAAGCAGTAATTGTTTCAAAACATCTCCTGCCATGTCACTGATGCGTTGTGAAACAGTGTTGTTTGATGAAGGCATTGTCTGTATAGTTTTTTGGGGCCTTTTCCCCCAGCATTGTCCCAGCCATATCCGCGGCAGCAGGAAGAATGAAGTCCTCCACAATAGTATGGGGCTTGCCTGTCCTAGCCACTCAGTAGCACACCATATAAGACGCTTCTAGTCCCCTTATTATTAATGGTATCTGTTGCTTTTATGCATGTCTTATGTCGTGGAAATTCAGTACTGAGAGAGACTAGGTAATTTCTTCAAACAATCATCTTTATTTAATATTGATTAATTATTTCAATAATGAACCGTCAGCCCAACAGTCTTGACTGGCTGAGAGCCTTCTCTTTACAGACTGCACAGTTTATATAGCTAATAACCAGCATGCTTGGTTCCACCCCT
Organism: Salvelinus namaycush; assembly: GCF_016432855.1. Taxonomy (NCBI): domain Eukaryota; kingdom Metazoa; phylum Chordata; class Actinopteri; order Salmoniformes; family Salmonidae; genus Salvelinus; species Salvelinus namaycush. Next base: position 14,661,846 of record NC_052321.1, on the reverse strand, counting down.
CCCATGTTCATCTCCTGGTTATCTGCCTCTGGTGTTATTTTTAACCCCACCTTGTCTTAGTTTCCCAGATCCCAGGATAATTAGGAATACTAAGGCCTTTGTTCTGCTTCTCCAAGCTATCTCTGTCCCGGCTAAACATATCTATGGAATGCAGGCTTAATCAGACCGGAGACATATGTCTCACATGCACAACTAATCATAGAATGGAATGTAGCTGTTGGTTTTTATCACTGAGATATCAATCAATTGTCAGCTCTAGCTATCACTAGTAAAACCATACACCCAGATTAGCTGCAGGGTGCTAGAGTGGAGACCATAAAATACAGCATTAGCAGGACAGAAATATCTTACAGTTTGTTATGTAAATAATTGTTACATATCCAACAAAAAGATTTACATTTTATTTAACCAGGTAGGCAAGTTGAGAACAAGTTCTCATTTACAATTGCGACCTGTCCAAGATAAAGCAAAGCAGTTCAACACATACAACAACACAGAGTTACACATGGAGTAAAACAAACATACAGTCAATAATACAGTAGAAAAACAAGTCTATATACAATGTGAGCAAATGAGGTGAGATAAGGGAGGTAAAGGCAACAAAAGGCCATGGTGGCGAAGTAAATACAATATAATATGTAAAACACTGGAATGGTAGATTTGCAGTGGAAGAATGTGCAAAGTAGAAATAGAAATAATGGGGTGCAAAGGAGCAAAATAAATAAATAAATACAGTAGGGGAAGAGGTAGTTGTTTTGGCAAAATTATAGATGGGCTATGTACAGGTGCAGTAATCTGTGAGCTGCTCTGACAGCTGGTGCTTAAAGCCAGTGAGGGAGATAAGTGTTTCCAGTTTCAGAGATTTTTGTAGTTCGTTCCAGTCATTGGCAGCAGAGAACTGGAAGGAGAGGCGGCCAAAGGAGGATTTGGCTTTGGGGGTGACCAGAGAGATATACCTGCTGGAGCGTGTGCTACAGGTGGGTGCTGCTATGGTGACCAGTGAGCTGAGATAAGGGGGGACTTTACCTAGCAGGGTCTTGTAGATGACCTGGAGCCAGTGGGTTTGGCGACGAGTATGAAGCGAGGGTCAGCCAACGAGAGCGTACAGGTCGCAGTGGTGGGTAGTATATGGGGCTTTGGTGACAAAACAGATGGCACTGTGATAGACTGCATCCAATTTATTGAGTAGGGTATTGGAGGCTATTTTGTAAATGACATCGCCGAAGTCGAGGATCGGTAGGATGGTCAGTTTTACGAGGGTATGTTTGGCAGCATGAGTGAAGGATGCTTTGTTGCGAAATAGGAAGCCAATTCTAGATTTAACTTTGGATTGGAGATGTTTGATGTGAGTCTGGAATGAGAGTTTACAGTCTAACCAGACACCTAGTTATTTGTAGTTGTCCACATATTCTAAGTCATAACCGTCCAGAGTAGTGATGCTGGACGGGCGGGCAGGTGCAGGCAGCGATCGGTTGAAGAGCATGCATTTAGTTTTACTTGTATTTAAGAGCAGTTGGAGGCCACGGAAGGAGAGTTGTATGGCATTAAAGCCATACACATACACAGTTAACAGTGTCCAAAGAAGGGCCAGAAGTATACAGAATGGTGTCGTCTGCGTAGAGGTGGATCAGAGACTCACCAGCAGCAAGAGCGACATTATTGATGTATACAGAGAAGAGAGTCGGCCCAAGAATTGAACCCTGTGGCACCCCCATAGAGACTGCCAGAGGCCCGGACAACAGGCCCTCCGATTTGACACACTGAACTCTATCAGAGAAGTAGTTGGTGAACCAGTCGAGGCAATCATTTGAGATACCAAGGCTATCACCATGAGGATGTGGTGATTGACAGAGTCGAAAGCCTTGGCCAGGTCAATGAATACGGCTGCACAGTATTGTTTCTTATCGATGGCGGTTAAGATATCGTTTAGGACCTTGAGCGTGGCTGAGTTGCACCCATGACCAGCTCTGAAACCAGATTGCATAGCTGAGAAGGTGCAGTGGGATTCGAAATGGTCGGTGATCTGTTTGTTGACTTGGCTTTCGAAGACCTTAGAAAGGCAGGGTAGGATAGATATAGGTCTGTAGCAGTTTGTGTCAAGAGTGTCCCCCCTTTGAAGAGGGGGATGACCGGAGCTGCTTTCCAATCTTTGGTGAATCTCAGACCACACGAAAGAGAGGTTGAACAGGCTAGTAATAAGGGTTGCAACAATTTCGGCAGATAATTTTAGAAAGGGTCCAGATTGTCTAGCCCGGCTGATTTGTAGGGGTACAGATTTTGCAGCTCTTTCAGAACATCAGCTATCTGGATTTGGGTGAAGGAGAAGTGGGGGAGGCTTGGGCGAGTTGCTGTGTGGGGTGCAGTGCTGTTGACCGGGGTAGGGGTAGCCAGGTGGAAAGCATGGCCAGCCGTAGAAAAATGCGTATTGAAATTCTCAATTATAGTGGATTTATCGGTGGTGACAGTTTCCTATCCTCAGTGCAGTGGGCAGCTGGAAGGAGGTGTTCTCATTCTCCATGGACTTTACAGTGTCCCAGAACTTTTTTGAGTTTGTGTTGGAGGAAGCAAATTTCTGCTTGAAAAAGCTAGCCTTGGCTTTTCTAACTGCCTGAAAAGTTGCATATCACGGGGGCTGTTCGATGCTAATGCAGAATGCCACAGGATGTTTTTGTGTTGGTTAAGGGCAGTCAGGTCTGGAGAGAACCAAGGGCTATATCTGTTCCTGGTTCTAAATTTCTTGAATGGGGCATGCTTATTTAAGATGGTGATGAAGGCATTTCAAAAAAATAACCAGGCATCCTCTACTGACGGGATGAGGTCAATATCCTTCCAGGATACCCCGGCCAGGTCGATTAGAAAGGCTGCTCGCTGAAGTGTTTAAGGGAGCGTTTGACAGTGATGAGGGGAGGTGGTTTGACCGCTGACCCATTACGGATGCAGGCAATGAGGCAGTGATCGCTGAGATCTTGGTTGAAAACAGCAGAGGTGTATTTAGAGGGCAAGTTGGTTAGGATGATATCTATGAGGGTGCCCGTGTTTTTACGGCTTTGGGGTGGTACCTGGTAGGTTCATTGATCATTTGTGTGAGATTGAGGGCATCAAGCTTAGATTCTAGGATGGCTGGGGTGTTAGGCATGTCCCAGTTTTGGTCACCTAGCAGCACGAGCTCTGAAGATAGATGGGGGGCAATCAGTTCACATATGGTGTCCAGAGCACAGCTGGGGGCAGAGGGTGGTCTATAGCAGGCGGCAACGGTGAGAGACTTGTTTTTAGAGAGGTGGATTTTTAAAAGTAGAAGTTCAAATGGTTTGGGTACAGACCTGGATAGTAGGACAGAACTCTGCAGGCTATCTCTGCAGTAGATTGCAACACCGCCCCCTTTTGCCGTTCTATCCTGTCTGAAAATATTGTAGTTAGGGTTGGAGATTTCAGAGTTTTTGGTGGTCTTCCTAAGCCAGGATTCAGACATGGCTAGGACATCCACGGCTCAGACAAATAACGTGAATACATAATTTTTCCCTCCTTTTTGAAGAATCTAAGCTTCTTCTAGAAAAATCTAAGGGTACAAGCATCACATAATTATTGTTAAGCATATATGTAAACAAACAAAGTACATATTTCTTGTGCCTGACATTTCATCCATGGTAAACAACCTTTATTTTGGTTGCTGAGTTTTAGACCTAAACACAGTCAATCTGGAACAGAAAATGAAACATAAAAAATAAAATCACACACAAGCTTCATTACAGCGAATAGGACAGTCTTCACACTGGCACCATAGACAAAGGTAGGGGTCAGCATGAAAATGTCCACCCCATTTAGAATGAACCCTTCCTACACCAGTGATAGACACCCCTCTCTGGGCACTTTGTACACTCAATAGCAACATGAGCTCCACATCTGGGGCCTGATGCTCAGAATTGGGGTCCTCATCAGGGATGTAGTCAGGAATAGTGAATAGGTCAGGGAAATCATTCAGTTTCCAAATCTTAATTATAACCCAATTAATTATCCAACCAAAATTGAGAATGACATTGCTCAGAGATTCACATTGGTTCTATCACTCAAAATTAAAACCCTCAATTTAACATATATCAACACTGGCAGAATGTGCATCCATATTAACCATACTATATATTAATCTCATAATTATAGTATTAAGTTCCTCATCAGGGTTATAATTACAGATCAGTATCTCAATGCATTCTTAGCCTAAATCTCTATAAATTTAGCAGTGTAGACCTCCCCAATCAACCTGATACCCCAAATCAATTACGGGCACAGTTGACCAACCCCCTCCTTTTTCAGGAACTCAATCTTCAGGCATTTCTTAAGTTTTCTTCTTCAGATAGCTTTACAGTTCAAAGTGGATGGCCCATGACAATGTCCCAATTTCAATGTCTCACCTGAACCCCACCACAACACCTATTATGTCTGGTCCATTTGCTAACCAGTGTACCAGCAATATGAGAGAAGTTTTGGAACGGATCTCTCTCCCTGCTCACTCCATGTGGACTTTTTTTGCGCTCCTGAGAGAAAAGGCAGTTGATGACTTCAACTGGACGCTGTACACCGGTTGCTGGTTCAGACTCAGGTCTCTCGATGGAAGTGGTGCAGGACAGGACCGTAGTGAACGCCATTTCTTCAGCCGGTTAGAGGGGGTTTTGAGGTCCACACCATTTGGTCAAATTCTCCCTGCTTATGCATCAAGACACCATCAGTAGTAACCTCGAGAGAGACGACAGATCAGAACAACAGTTCAGTTCATTTCTGATTCAGGAAATCCAGACAAGCGTTCAAGAAATCCAAATAAATGATCTACTGTATGACAAATTATTACTACTACCGTTATTCTTAATGCAAATCCCTAAAACACATGTCAAATAAAAATAATAACATCACATTCTGTTGAAACAATGTTTCAAATTAGCTTATACTCCCCAAATCACACTGTCAACCTCCTCGCAGAGTCATAGGATCAGGAAATGATCCCGATCATCCAGCAGACCCAATCTGGTGAGTTTATCAAAGCAAAACAGAACAAACAACGCAACAATACACTCCTTCATACATCACTCAAGGTGTGTAAACTTCAATCCAAAACCTAAAAAAAAGTGTAGTTCCCCCATTTTGACACATAACTCACCATAGTGACTAATGTGTAAAAACAACAACACTGCAAATCAAATTCTAATTACTACCCTTAATTACAAACAAAAAACATTTGTACCCATATCTTCATAGTAAAAATAGACTAGAGACAGGTCTAGCCTTCTCGTTGTCCTATTAGTTATAAAACTTCTCCGTAATTATCAGTATTATAAATTACTTTCAAATCGGTATTAAATATGATCTTTAAATCATCATCCAATGTCTCTTGGCATTCCAGTGTGTGTGTGTGTGTGTGTGTGTGTGTGTGTGTGTGTGTGTGTGTGTGTGTGTGTGTGTGTGTGTGTGTGTGTGTGTGTGTGTGTGTGTGTGTGTGTGAGTGTGTGAGAGAGAGAGAGAGAGAGAGAGAGAGAACCATATGGCAAAACAAACGAAAATGGCCAGGTCTTATTTTATTTGGTAACTCCTCTTTACCATCGAATCCAGATACCTTTGTACCTATAAAACTGCAGAATTTCACTAACCCCTCTCCCAAGACCATAGCCTCAGGAAACATTTCATAGAGATAGAAAATGACTACCCCAATTCTCCTGGAAGAGAACATGTTAAATCATTTTAGCATTCACTATACTAATATCATAATCAGCAACCAAAAGGTTTTAACTACAAACAAAACATGATAATAATAATAAGCCCACTGTACTCCCTCGAATCATTAATCATTTGTTTTAATGTACCCCAACGTTTATGTGTGCTTAATTTAGCATGTGCTACCCTTAGACACAGCAACATGTTCACTCCCATTCACTGACTGGTCTCTCTTTTCCATAAGCATGTAAAATTATCCTGGTATCGTTTCTAGACCAATGTCCAACGACATATGTAATAGATGTTTCTCCTTAGATGTTTCCTGTTAACTCTCTAAATGTAATACTTTTTTCTGTCACAAATGTAGTCAATGTCTCAGCGTAAGGAATCAGTGATCCTTTCCAGTAATCTAATCATTTCAACCTGTTGCATTAATTTAGTAAAAATATAAACCTGTTGTTTAACAAACGTAGAAACCTTCAAAAAGTTGGTGCTGTTTTATCAGCTTAATATGCAATACTTATTTTATTCTACTTTAATTACTGGACACTGTTCCACGTAATGGAAACAGATTATAATTTTAGAATACATTAGCTTCCTGCTCACATTCACTGGTGTTACTTAACTATAAAACCAAGCAACAATAATCAGAAACTGTCAATGAATGTTTCTCATACCTCTACTTAAAATGCCCCACTGCCTGCTTGCTTTCAACCACAGCTAATCTTTTTTACAATCTCAAAGCTCAATCCCTCTACTCATCCTTTAACCTTGTATTGAAACCTCAGCTTTTCAAATTACTAAAATATTGCATCATTAGAGTGCTATCAACAACAAAAAGACACTAATAACATATTACCATTCACATACTGTTAAAACCCATTAAGTTGACATCCTTATGCGTGGTATCCTCCTTATCAATGTCTTCGTCACTGTCACCCATCATAAGGTTTAGAAAATAAATGAAACCAAATCATGCTTATTCTCTCCTTACTAGAATACAATGTTTACATGTGGTATACCCTAACAATATTACTCTATATTTTTAACACTAACCTCTGCTTCACACTCATTAAACATCTGTTATTTTAAGATAAACTTGTTACGCCCAAATGTATAAAATACTTCAGCCAATTCTTAACGAAAAAACACATTTAGGTGGGCACAATACTACAGCCATGTACTACCCACAACTTCGAGTATAGCCTAGTTTTATCATGCAATAATTAATACCCATGTTTAATGACCAATTATGATCATGGTCACAGCTCTATCACAATGACCTATCCGCTATTATTAGAATGAATTAGATTTAGTAACTGTCTCTTCTGATCAGGCTACAGGTAATAAAACAAACACTTGCGGTTGTTGACAAGCATATATTCAATTCATATCTATATTATTCATATTTGATTCAGTTATTTAAATACGACTCCATTCTCAATATGTTATTCCAGCAGAGCATTTAGGCCACAAAGCGTTTTAACCTCGAAATCGCCTCGCTATTTATGTTGAATATATAAGCCTTTCTATTGGAACTAAGCAAGCTGTTAAAACGTTCCGTTTGCATCTTAAAACAAACACTGACTGCTATATATAAGAACAAATATGGCAATAGTTTTAAATTATAGTCAAAACAAACATAACATCTTCTGTTCACATACAGGCAATAACAAATTCGCTACATATTGTATCAACACAGAACCCCCAAAACTACACGCTCACCGGCGTGAAACAAAGGTTGACTGTTCGTAACATCACTCGTGCTCTCGCCCATATATACTGGCAATTTTAATATGGTACGTAATATCCACTGTCATTGATTCTCTTCTTTTTTTTCCTTCTTTTTTTTTACCCCTTTTTTCTCCCTAATTTCGTGGTATCCAATTGGTAGTAGTTACAGTCTTGTCTCATCGCTGCAACTCCCGTACAGACTCGGGAGAGGCGAAGGTCGAGAGCCATGCGTCCTCCGAAACACAACCCAACCTAGCCCCACTTCTTCTTGACACAATGCAAATCCAACCCGGAAGCCAGCTGCACCAATGTGTCGGAGGAAACACCGTACACCTGGTGACCTGGTCAGCGTGCACTGCGCCCAGCCCGCCACAGGAGTCGCTAGTGCGCGATGAGACAAGGATATCCCTGCCGGCCAAACCCTCCCTAACCCGGACGACGCTGGGCCAATTGTGCGCCGCCCCATGGGCCTCCCGGTTGCGGCCGGCTGCGACAGAGCCTGGGCTCGAACCCAGAATCTCTGGTGGCACAGCCTTAGACCACTGCGCCACCCGGGTGGCCTGTCCTTGATTCTCACAAGGATTATTCAACCCCAAAATCTGCTAAGGAGCAGGGTTGATCCAGGCTCTCTGATTCATAAAATATACTACTTTTCTTGCCTCACACCCAAGCTAACTGGCTCAAGTTGGCTAGACGCTACTTCCAGACACAAACAAGAGAATACATCTTCACTCTCCATTCTACTCACATAGCAGAGCTGGTTAGGCTTTTTTATTCAAAACATTGGTGACTAACTGTGCTGCTGGCAATAATTCAAATTCTGTTATTTCCCTAACGTTTACTGACACCGGCCATATTCAACCGGCGTTGAGCATTGGTAAATTCATCAGTTATTCTGCACTCTGGTACATTCAAATCCAAACTTACCAAGTACCCTCTTTAACAATGTCCATTGAGAACACATTTAGCTAAGCTAAGAATGACGGGAATAGTCGTCACAAACGCTGGGTAGTTGAATAGCATATAGTTAATATACTAGCTCGATGCAATGATATACTATGCAGTTCATAAAGATAGCACAAGCAACACATTTGTCATTCTTAGTTAAAACAAAGAATTTATATCTTAAGACCAATAAGCATATTACATACTCAAATGACTTCACAATAGTACGGTTAGAGTGATTACACTGATAGAACACTAACATCAATACACTGGTGTGTTGATCTAATGATTCTTCTTTTATATCATTGTGCCAAGTCACAATTACATCCCTGAATTTTCAATTTAGATTCGTATTTTCTTTTCATTTTTGAGCTGAATTGGTAGAATTCTCATGCGCTTCTATTAGTGTCTTTGTGGCTTTGCTATAGTGTACCTCAATTAATTTATTTCCGCTCCTCTCGGTTTTAATATATGCCAATCTTTTTCTGAGACTATCTCCCAGATCCTGTAGACAGTCACTACTCGAGTCGTCTTAATTCTCGCTCAAAAAACTCCTGTGGCTTATTTTTCAAAGTGGCATGTTTTGTTTCTAAATGTCAGCGCAAGAGTGAAGGTATCATCGAGTTGTGAGATAGTACCTTTGCACATGTAACACACTTTCCACCACTTTCCATCAATTTCTATAACAGACCCTCATGCCAAATTGAGTCAAAAGCTTTTTTTAAATCAACAAAGCATGAGAAGACTTTGCCTTTGTTTTGGTTTGTTTGTTTGGCAATTAGGGTGTCTGTCGTATGGTAATTTGGTAAAAAGCCAAATTGAAATGTGCTCAGTACATTGTTTTCACTGCGGAAATGTACGATTCTGCTGTTGACGCGTATCCCACGGTAGTTATTGGGGTCAAATTTGTCTCCACTTTTTTGGATTGGGTGGTTAGTCCTTGGTTCCAAATATTGGGGAAGATGCCAGAGCTAAGGATGATGTTGAAGTATAGACAATTGGAATTTGTGGTCTGTATATTTGATCATTTCCTTGAGGATACCATCAACACCACAGGCCTTTTTGGGTTGAAGGGTTTGTATTTTCTCCTGCAGCACATTCGATGTAATTGGAGAATCCAGTGTGTTCTGGTAGTCTTTAATAGTTGATTCTAAGATTTGTATTTGATCATGTATATGTTTTTGCTGTTTGTTCTTTGTTATAGTGCCAAAAAGATTGGAGAAGTGGTTTACCCATACATTTTTGTTTTGTTGTTTGTTTAGTTTTTTCCAATTTTCACAGAGGTGGTTAGAGTCTATGGATTCTTCAATTACATTGATCTGAGTTCTGACATGCTGTTCCTTCTTTTTCCGTAGTGTATTTCTATATTGTTTTAGTGATTCACCATAGTGAAGGTGTAGCGGGTCTTATATGCACCACAGGAGAACCAAGAAATGAAGAGCGACACCACAGCTGTCTTTTAGGCTTTTATGTTGATCTGCAATAGTATTGTGAAAAGACAGGACAGGAACACATCAGTTGCACCATCTGACAAGTTGTTCTACACAGGAGCGTGAAGAAAGGTAAAACACACATCCTGTCTCACATCCCCAATACATTGCTAGGTGCTTTCAGTGTTGACAGTACCAAAATACAACAACTCATGTACAAAAACAATGCAACACAAACTAGTTACAACGTGAAATCGCCTCTGTCCCATTCAGACCGTAGAGGACCAAACTACATCTCCCATAATGCAACGCCAGCACCAGTCGGCAGCTCAGCTAACCATCTGCATCACAGAAAGGCATGCTAGCTAGCAACAGCAGCACTTTTAGCACTCTAAACTATATTAATATCAACAATAAACTCTGAAAGTTACATGTTTCAATAGTCTCACACTCCCTTATAACAATATCTACAGCATTAACCTTGGGATGTTTTATTTATTTCACGTTATGGACTTCTATAAAGGAGTAATCTGCAACACATACCTTTCTGTGTTTTCTCGGACTGAGGAGAACGGGAGCTACGGGTAGTACCAGGGTGTTAGTAGGTGACGCAAGCACCCAGATGAAATAAAATACATTTAATGAAACAAAACCCGAAGATGTTAACATCATTCAGCTACTGCAGCTGCCTACTTAACATCAACAGGCAGCACCAGTAGTGCAACAATTAAAAATAGACGCCAAAAGTAAAGTTCCTGGCATCATAGCGATCTGACTCCCCCGCTTCTGTCTGAACTTGGAATATTCCTGTTCGCGGGCTTTGGCCACTGACCCTCAACCTGGTTGTTCTGTTCTGCGTTGTGTACTATTCTAATAATTTGAAGTTTGATGGAATAACCATTTTAACTCTACTACAAACTCTACTACAAAAACTCTGGTTTTCTGGGTTTCTATGTTTTTGGTTGGATAGGTTTCTCAATTTCTTTCTTAGTTTTTTTTTATTTTTTTTATTTTTTTAACCCCTTTTCTCCCCTATTTTCGTGGTATCCAATCGCTAGTAATTACTATCTTGTCTCATCGCTACAACTCCCGTACGGGCTCGGGAGAGACGAAGGTCGAAAGCCACGCGTCCTCCGAAGCACAACCCAACCAAGCCGCACTGCTTCTTAACACAGCGCGCCTCCAACCCGGAAGCCAGCCGCACCAATGTGTCGGAGGAAACACCGTGCACCTGGCCCCCTTGGTTAGCGCGCACTGCGCCCGGCCCGCCACAGGAGTCGCTGGAGCGCGATGATTCCTACAGGTTCCTGCTCTTTAAACCAAAGGCAGATGACCTCAGGCCTAAATGGGGTATGGGCATGGTTGACTTGTGGGGGTGTTGATTTGTTGGGGTGGTGGTGTGGATGTGGCTGGTGGTGCTGTAGTCTGGATGTTGGTCCTCTCGGAGTGGGTCCTCTATGTGTAGGTCCGGGAGGGGGGGTCCCGCAGGTCTGGGAGAGTGTCTCACTGGTCTGGGCAGGGTGTCTGTTAATCTGTTGCTCCTGTGTGAGGTGTTGGGGCTGCTTTTGAGGGCGATGTCTTTTAGGGTCTGGGTGAAGGTGGGTACTGCTGCCTTGTATAGGTGGATCTGGTCGTAAAGACTGTTCAAGTCCAGGGTGGAGTGGTGGGCCAGGTATACATTTGGTGTTTAGGCACAGTCACAGGAAATACTTGCGTTTACCCGCTGTATGGTAGCAGGGTGAAAGTATTATCGTGGTAGCAGGGTGGAGATAACCACTTGTGCGTTGGGGAAAGTAGAAGAAGCTTTTTCAATCACTCCCTTGAGTGCTGTGGCCACCCTTTCCTGCTGTGTTCTCAGGTCGTTTGTGCCTGTGTGTATTATTATGTGGCTGGGTGACCCTAGTTGGTCCTTAGACAGAAGGTCTAGGGCGCGCTGGGTGTTTGGACATCAGAGTTTAGACACTCTATATTTCCCGTTTCAGTCCATAAGGAGTACAATCTGTGGCTTGTGTATGTTCTCAGTGGGTGTGGGGAGTTTGTCAGGAGGACTATCAGAATGGCTGAAAGGGGGGGGGGGGCTCAGAGGGGGTGGGATCCCCTGGGCTCGGGGTTCTTCATTTGCCTGTCCTGCTGGGATGTCCAGGCTATGGTCAGGGTCTGGGGTGGACTGTTCTGCTGTGGTGTTCAAGACTTTGGTCAGGGTCTGGGGTGGACTGTTCTGCTGTGGTGTTCAAGACTTTGGTCAGGGTCTGGGGTGGACTGTTCTGGTGGCTTTTCTGAGGGGGTGACCAGCTCTCTAATGGGTTGTTCTCTGTCACACGCCATCCCCCTCACCCTCTCCTCCAGCACTCTGATCCTCTCCTCTAGTGCTGTGTTCTGCTCCTGCTCTTTCTCCTGTTGATGTGGTCTCACCACAGTCCAGAGTGCAGATGTCTCTCTCCACCTCCAGCTCTCCGGGTCGGGTTGAGGGGGTATTGTTGAGCTGGACTATTTTTTGTGCTGACTGGAGTGTGTTCACCTGCTGTTCCAGCTCCACCTGCCTTACCTCTGGGGGAATGTGTCCTTCATTTCAATGAGGTAGTATTTTGTGCTGGGAGGTTGACTTTCTGCTTGGGGTTGTTCGTCTGTGGGGTTGTATAATGAAGATGTCTGGTCTGACACACTCGGGGTGGGGGTATCTTTCTCAAGAGAGAGCTTATCCTGCTGAGGTATCTCTTTGATTATGTGAAAGTCCAGCTGAAACTGTTTGTGGTTGCCCTGTACCATTATTGTCCCAGACTTGTCTCTCTCTCACATCTCTCTGTCTCTCTCTCTCTCTCTCTCCCCCACCCCTATGTCCCCCCCCCCCACCTCTCTGTCTCTATCTCTTTGCCCCACCTCTCTGTTTCTCTCTCTCTCCCCACCTCTCTGTGTGTCTCTCTCTCCACCCCACCTCTCTCTCTCTTTCTCTCTCTGTCTCTCTAGGTGTGAGTGTCATGGCCATGCTGATCAGTGTGACACCAGTGTGACTCCCTACCGCTGTGCTTGTCTGCCAGAGAGCCATACAGAGGGACACAACGTGAGTCATGCACACACACACACACACACACACACACACACACACACACACACACACACACACACACACACACACACACACACACACACACACACACACATACTCCCCCATACCCCCCTCCTTGTCCCTCTCTCTCTCTGTAAAGAGTTTTGTTGTGTTTGACACAGAGGGAGTTGGAGCCTCTGTCTCAGCTTTCCTCTGTCTGAAGATCACCTCACAAACACACACACCACAGGTGCAGGGAGACAGGCAGCCTTCTGTACTGTCCTAACCTCACAGATCTATGTAACACACAAACACAGCTCTACCTAACACACAAACACAGGTACAGGGAGACAGACAGCCTTCTGTACTGTCCTAACCTCACAGATCTACCTAACACACACCACAGGTGCAGGGAGACAGATAGCCTTCTGTATTGTCCTAACCTCACAGATCTACCTAACACACACCACAAGTGCAGGGAGACAGATAGCCTTCTGTACTGTCCTAACCTCACAGATCTACCTAACACACACCACAGGTGCAGGGAGACAGATAGCCTTCTGTACTGTCCTAACCTCACAGATCTACCTAATACACACCACAAGTGCAGGGAGACAGATAGCCTTCTGTATTGTCCTAACCTCACAGATCTACCTAACACACACCACAGGTGCAGGGAGACAGATAGCCTTCTGTACTGTCCTAACCTCACAGATCTACGTAACACACACCACAGGTGCAGGGAGACAGATAGCCTTCTGTACTGTCCTAACCTCACAGATCTACCTAACACACACCACAGGTGCAGGGAGACAGATAGCCTTCTGTATTGTCCTAACCTCACAGATCTACCTAACACACACCACAAGTGCAGGGAGACAGATAGCCTTCTGTACTGTCCTAACCTCACAGATCTACCTAACACACACCACAAGTGCAGGTAGACAGATAGCCTTCTGTACTGTCCTAACCTCACAGATCTACGTAACACACACCACAGGTGCAGGGAGACAGATAGCCTTCTGTACTGTCCTAACCTCACAGATCTACGTAACACACACCACAGGTGCAGGGAGACAGATAGCCTTCTGTATTGTCCTAACCTCACAGATCTACCTAACACACACCACAAGTGCAGGGAGACAGATAGCCTTCTGTATTGTCCTAACCTCACAGATCTACCTAACACACACCACAGGTGCAGGGAGACAGATAGCCTTCTGTACTGTCCTAACCTCACAGATCTACCTAACACACACCACAGGTGCAGGGAGACAGATAGCCTTCTGTACTGTCCTAACCTCACAGATCTACGTAACACACACCACAGGTGCAGGGAGACAGATAGCCTTCTGTACTGTCCTAACCTCACAGATCTACCTAACACACACCACAGGTGCAGGGAGACAGATAGCCTTCTGTACTGTCCTAACCTCACAGATCTACGTAACACACACCACAGGTGCAGGGAGACAGATAGCCTTCTGTACTGTCCTAACCTCACAGATCTACCTAACACACACCACAGGTGCAGGGAGACAGATAGCCTTCTGTACTGTCCTAACCTCACAGATCTACCTAACACACACCACAGGTGCAGGGAGACAGATAGCCTTCTGTACTGTCCTAACCTCACAGATCTACGTAACACACACCACAGGTGCAGGGAGACAGATAGCCTTCTGTACTGTCCTAACCTCACAGATCTACGTAACACACACCACAGGTGCAGGGAGACAGATAGCCTTCTGTACTGTCCTAACCTCACAGATCTACCTAACACACACCACAGGTGCAGGGAGACAGATAGCCTTCTGTACTGTCCTAACCTCACAGATCTACGTAACACACACCACAGGTGCAGGTAGACAGATAGCCTTCTGTACTGTCCTAACCTCACAGATCTACCTAACACACACCACAAGTGCAGGTAGACAGATAGCCTTCTGTATTGTCCTAACCTCACAGATCTACCTAACACACACCACAGGTGCAGGGAGACAGTGATTTGAGCCTGTAGCTTGGGACTCGGGTTGCAAAATGACGTTTTCCAGAAATCCTGGTTGGCGGTTTCCTGCTTGTTACCTTCTTATTCCACAAGTCTCAACCTGGACACAACCTGGACACAACCTAGACACAACCTAGACACAACCTAGACACAACCTAGACACAACCTGGACACAACCTAGACACAACCTGGACACAACCTAGACACAACCTGGACACAACCTGGACACAACCTGGACACAACCTAGACACAACCTGGACACAACCTGGACACAACCTGGACACAACCTAGACACAACCTAGACACAACCTGGACACAACCTGGACACAACCTGGACACAACCTAGACACAACCTAGACACAACCTGGACACAACCTGGACACAACCTAGACACAACCTAGACACAACCTAGACACAACCTGGACACAACCTAGACACAACCTAGACACAACCTAGACACAACCTAGACACAACCTGGACACAACCTAGACACAACCTAGACACAACCTAGACACAACCTAGACACAACCTGGACACAACCTGGACACAACCTGGACACAACCTAGACACAACCTGGACACAACCTGGACACAACCTGGACACAACCTGGACACAACCTGGACACTCTCACGTCATTTTGAAACCTGACTTGGGACTGCTTATAGTTTCTCTCCCCCAGTGAGACAGTAAGGTCTCTCATTTTTCATTAGGGCTCATGCATAATTCACGCTCAGGCCCAGCCCTCTCTCAAACTCTGTGTTGTGTAGGGTCGTGGTGTTGCTATTGTTATAGTTGACAAACAGAGCTACATCCCAGACACAGATGGTGGAATAAGAGAGGACATCCACATACCTGACCCCTACACACCCTATACCTGTCCCTCAATTTAAAATGCTCCCCCAGTCTCCTTTTCACTTCATTTAACTCCTGATTTACTTAACACAAGGTACATCTCAATAGGTGGTCCAGGTAAGTCATGACATCACAAGTGGGGTGGGCCTTTCCTCTTTTGTTCTCTATTGTTCCTCAAGCCAGGGGGAGGGCTGATGACATCGCAAATCCCCATTCGACCAACTCCTTGAATGGCCTACTCCATGAAGTTTGCACTTGTGACGAAAAACACTATTTTGCTCAAAACATTTTTTTTTTACCCGGAAGTGTGTATTTATACGTGGGATATTGTTTTTCAATAGGAAAAGTTCCAAAATAGCTGGAGTGCTTCTTTAACTTAATCTTGTTTTTGTATTTTATTTAACTTTTATTTAACTAGGCAAGTCAGTTAAGAACAAATTCTTATTTACAATGATACCTACCCCGGCCAAACCCGGACGACGCTGGGCCAATTGTGCACCACCCTATGGGACTCCCAATCACAGCTGGATGTGATACAGCCTGGATTCAAACCAGGGACTGTAGTGATGCGTCTAGCACTGAGATGCAGTGCCTTAGACCGCTGTGCCACTTGGGAGCCCAGAGAAAGTGAGAAGTGTAAATTTACTTTATTAACAAAATAAGACAGGCGTTATTCTTTGTGTGTGTGTTTTTATATGGTGTGATTGCACATGTGTGTGTATGTGTGTGCGTGTGCAGCGTGTGTGTGTGTGTGTGTGTGTGTGTGTGTGTGTGTGTGTGTGTGTGTGTGTGTGTGTGTGTATTGTGTGGTTCTCTGACATCCTCCAGTGCTCTCCTGGGTCACAATCCAAATAATGTCTCAAATCGACTAGAACAATGACGCTCGCACTGCATACATCTCGTATACGCTCACTCTCTCTTCTTCTCTTTCTCTGATACGCTCACTCTCTCTTCTTCTCTTTCTCTTATACGCTCACTCTCTCTTCTTCTCTTTCTCTTATACGCTCACTCTCTCCTCTTCTCTTTCTCTTATTCACTCTCTCTTCTTCTCTTTCTCTGATACGCTCACTCTCTCTTCTTCTCTTTCTCTTATACGCTTACTCTCTCTTCTTCTCTTTCTCTTATACGCTCACTCTCTCTTCTTCTCTTTCTCTTATACGCTCACTCTCTCTTCTCTTTCTCTTATACGCTCACTCTCTCTTCTTCTCTTTCTCTTATACGCTCACTCTCTCCTCTTCTCTTTCTCTTATTCACTCTCTCTTCTTCTCTTTCTCTTATACGCTCACTCTCTCTTCTTCTCTTTCTCTTATACGTTCACTCTCTCCTCTTCGCTTTCTCTTATATGCTCACTCTGTCTTCTCTTTCTCTTATTCACTCTCTCTTCTCTTTCTCTCATACGTTCTCTTTCTTTCCACTTCTCGCTTTCTCTGTTTAGGTCTCTCTCCCTCTCTCTCTCTCTCTCTCCCTCTCTCTGTATGTGTGTGTCAACACTGAAGCATGCACGAGAGCACCAGCTGTTCCTGACGACTTTGTGATCAAGCTCTACGTAGCCTATGTGAATAAGACCTTTAAACAGGTCAACATTCACAAGGCCACAGGGCCAGACGGATTACCAGGATGTGTACTGCGAGCATGCGCTGACCAACTGGCAAGTGTCTTCACTGACATTTTCAACCTGTCCCTGACCAAGTCTGCAATACCAACATGTTTCAAGCATAGTTCCTGTGCCCAAGAACACCAAGGTAACCTGCCTAAATGACTACCGACCCGTAGCACTCACGTCTGTAGCCATGAAGTGCTTTGAAAGGCTGGTCATGGCTCACATCATCACCATTATCCCAGAAACCTAGACCCACTCCAATTTGCATACCGCACCAACAGATCCACAGATGACATAATCTCTATTGCACTCCACACTGCCCTTTCCCACCTGAACAAAAGGAAAACCTATCTGAGAATGCTATTCATTGACTACAGCTCAGTGTTCAACACCATAGTGCCCACAAAGCTCATCACTAAGCTAAGGACCCTGGCACTAAACACCTCCCTCTCCAACTGGATCCTGGACTTCCTGACGTGCCGCCCCCAGGTGGGGGCACATCTGCCACACTGATCCTCAACATGGGGGCCCCTCAGGGGTGCGTGCTCAGTCCCCTCCTGTACTCTCTGCTCACCCATGACTGCACGGCCAGGCACGACTCCAACACCATCATTAAGTTTGCCGATGACACAACAATGGTAGGCCTGATCACCGACAACGGGAGCCTATAGGGAGGAGGTCAGATACCTGGCAGTGCGCTGCTAGGATGTGTGGTACCAGGATAACAACTTCTCCCTCAATGTGATCAAGACAAAGGAGATGATCATGGACTACAGGAAAAGGAGGGCCGAGCATGCCCCATTCTCATAAATGTGGCTATAGTGGAACAGGTTAAGAGCTTCGAGTCCCTTGGTGTCCACATCACTAACAAACTATCATAGTCCAAGCACACCAAGACAGTCATGAAGAGGGCACGAGACTGAGAAGATTTGGCATGGTTCCTCAGATCCTCAAAATGTTCTACAGCTGCACCATCGAGAGCATCCTGACTCGTTGCATCACTGCCTGGTATGGCAACTGCTCAGCCTCCGGTCGTAAGGTGCTACAGAGGGTAGTGTGTACGGCCCAGTACATCACTGGGGCCAAGCTTCCTGCCATCCAGGACCTGTATACCAGGCGGTATTTGAGGAAGGCCCTAAAAATTGTCAGAGACTCCAGCCACCCTAGTCATAGACTGTTCTCTCTGCTACCACACGGCAAGCGGTACCGGAGCGCCAAGTCTAGAACCAAAAGGCTTCTTAACAGCTTCTACCCCCAAGACATAAGACTCCTGAACAGCTTATCAAATGGCTACCCTGACTATTTGCATTGCCCCCCCCCCCCCCCCCCCCCACACACACATTTTTACACTGCTGCTACTCTCTGTTTACTATCTACGCATAGTCACTTTATCTCTGCTCTGCTTGGACCCCAGACTTCACAACCATTTAACTCTACCTACATGTACATATTACCTCAATTACCTCGACTAACCTGTACCCCACTGTTGATTCTGTACCCCCTGTATATAGCCTCGTTACTGTTATTTTACTGTTGTTCTTCAATTATTTGTTACTTTTCTATTTTCTTATTTAAATTTTTTATTTTTTATTTATTTTTTACTTCAATTTATTTCAGTTAATACATTCTTAACTCTTATTTTTTATCAAAACTGCATTGTTGGTTAAGGGCTTGTAAGTAAGCATTTCACTGTAAGTTCTACACCTGTTGTATTCTGCGCATGTAACAAATACAATTGGATTGATTGATTTTATTTTTGACTGACCACATTGATAACTGAAGGATTTCTGTAAGCTGAACCTCAGAGATTCATTGTGTTTTGAATGGAAAACACACAGATAACCCCACAAGTATGTGTGTGTGTGCATGGGTATGTGTGTGTACATGGTTACATTTGTACAAGTGTGCTTGTGTGTGTATGTGTGCACGTATCTCCTTTCATTTGTGTGTGTGTATGTGTGTATGACTGTCGCCCACATGTGTGTGTTAGGGCTGGGCGATATATCGCATTAGTTTGATTAATTAAAATGGATGTTTTAGTGCGATGTTCCAAATGCTTGTATCGCAAGAATCAAGGTTTTTATTTTGTTTTATGAGCATTTGTCTTTTTGGTCTCATTGCCTTCGCTCCTTCTGTGCACCTTCCCATTTGCACACAGACAACAAGCCCCTCTCCCTGCCACTCACAACAACAAAAATGAAAGATCACTTCTTCCTCACTGACAACAAGCTATTTGCATTTGAGGTTTGGTCAATAGAATCAGTCATATGGACACCGAAACACATGGAGACATTATTTTACTGTAATAGAGGACCTTTTTAACAACACCATTTTATGTCTCAACTTCTGAAATGTACAGTTCATGTACAGTTCCTCAGTAAAAGGCGCATGACAGCCCGCTTGGCAAATAAAGACTCTCAGACCATGAGAAACAAATTTCTCTGGTCTGATGAAACCAAGATGGAACTCTTTGGCCTGAATGCCAAGCGTCACCTCTGGAGGAAACCTGTCACCATCACTAGAGTGAAGCACGGTGGTGGCAGCATCATGCTATGGGGATGTTTTTCAGCGGCAGGGACTGGGAGACTAGTCAGGATCTAGGCAAAGATAAACAGAGCAAAGTACAGAGAGATCCTTGATGAAAACCTGCTCCAGAGCACTCATGACCTCAGACTGGGGCGAAGGTTCACCTTCCAACAGGACAACGACCCTAAACACACAGCCAAGACAACGCTGGAGCGGCTTCGGGACAAGTCTCTGAATGTCCTTGAGTGGCCCAGCCAGAGCCCGGACTTGAACCCGATCGAACATCTCTGGAGAGACCTGAAAATAGCTGTGCAGCAAAGCTCCCCGTCCAACCTGACAGAGCTTGAGAGGATATGCATAGAGAAATGGGAGATACTCCCCAAATACAGGTGTGCCAAGCTTGTAACGTCATACCCAAGAAGACTTGAGGCTGAAATCGCTGCCAAAGGTGCTTTAAAAAAGTACTGCGTGAAGGGTCTGAATACTTATGTAAATGTGATATTCTTTGCAAAAATGTATAAAAACCTGTTTTTGCTTTGTCATTATGGGGTATTGTGTGTAGATTGATGAGGGGGAAAAAACGATTTAATACATTTTAGTACAAGGCTGTAATTTATCAAAATGTGGAAAAAGTCAAGGGGTCTGAATACTTTCCGAATGCACTGTATATCTGGGGAAGGGTATAAAACAATTTCTAGATTGTTGAAAGTTTCCAAGGGCACAGTGGTTTCCATCATTGGGAAATACCCAGACACCGCCTACAACTAGCTGTCCAACCAAACTGAGCAACTGGGCAAGAAGGACCTTGGTCAGGGAAGTGACCTAGAATGACCCGCTCTGACAGAACTACAGAGTTCCATGGCTGAGATGGGAGCACTTCACCAATATAAATCTGGGCTTTATGGGAGAGTGACCAGACGGAAGCCAATCCTGAGTAAAAGGCACATGTCAGGAGTTTGCAAAAGGACACCTGAAAGATTCTGATGAGACAGAAATGTTACTATTTGGCCT
Organism: Salvelinus namaycush; assembly: GCF_016432855.1. NCBI lineage: Eukaryota > Metazoa > Chordata > Actinopteri > Salmoniformes > Salmonidae > Salvelinus > Salvelinus namaycush. The sequence goes on along the minus strand of NC_052321.1, from coordinate 14,641,000 downwards.
GAATGCAAAGCGCTATGTCTGGAGAAAACCAGGCACAGCTCATCACCCGTCTAACACCATCCCTACCGTGAAGCATGGTCGTGGCAGCATCATACTATGGGGATGCTTTTCAGCGGCAGGGACTGGGAGACTGGTAAGGATAGAGGGAACACAGGCAAATCCTTAATGAGAACCTGCTTCAGAGTGCAAACGATCGTAGACTGGGGCAAAGATTTATTTTCCAAAAGGACATTGACCCTCAGCATACAGCCAAAGTAATGCTGGAATGGCTTCAATACTTATGTAAATTAGATATTTCTGTATTTTATTTTCAATACGTTTGCAAACATTTCTAAAATCATGTTTTCACATTGTCATTGTGGGGTATTACTGTGTGTAGATGGTGGAGAGATTTTCTTTTTTAATCCATTTTGAATTCAGTCTGTAACACAACAAAATGTAGAATAAGTCAAGGGGTATGTGTGCATTCTGAAGGCACTGGAAGTATTTCCAATGACATCAGAGGAGTGCATCATGATTTTAACCAATTATGAGTATGTATTGCCTACTAATTGCCTACGAATTGTCTACTAATTGGTTGATGATGTCATTGGAAACACTTATTTTTATCTATCTTCTTTTACTACAAAACATGGAAACGTGCCATTTTCACAAATGTTGGGGTGGTGCTGGAGATGATGAAAATTGTGAAATTTCCCTTTAAACTATTTTGTTAAAATAATGTTAGTATTATAATTTTTTTATTTAACCTTTATTTAACCAGGTAGGCCAGTTTAGAACAAGTTCTCATTTACAACTGCGACCTGGCCAAGATAAAGCAAAGCAGTGCGACACAAACAACAGCACAGAGTTATACATGGAATATGCGGTACGCCACAGGAGGTTTTTATGCTGGTCAAGGGCAGTCAGGTCTGGAGTGAACCAAGGGCTATATCGGTTCTACATACTTTGAATGGGGCATGCTTATTTAAGATGGTGAGGAAGGAACTTTTAAAGAATAACCAGGCATTCTCTACTGACGGAATGAGGCCAATATCCTTCCAGGATACCCGGGCCAGGTCGATTAGAAAGGCCTGCTCGCTGAAGTGTTTTAGGGAGCGTTTGACAGTGATGAGGGGTGGTCGTTTGACCGCAGACCCATTAAGGACGCAGGCAATGAGGCAGTGATCGCTGAGATCCTGGTTGAAGACAGCAGAGGTGTATTTAGAGGGCAAGTTGGTCAGGATGATATCTATGAGGGTGCCCGTGTTCACGGATTTGGGGTTGTACCTGGTAGGTTCATTGATATTTTGTGTGAGATTGAGGGCATCTAGCTTAGATTGTAGGACGGCCGGGGTATTAAGCATGTCCCAGTTTAGGTCACCTAACAGTATGAGCTCTGAAGATAGATGGGGGCCAATCAATTCACATATAGTGTCCAGGGCACCACTGGGGGCTGAGGGTGGTCTATAACAAGCGGCAACGGTGAGAGACTTGTTTCTGGAAAGGTGGATTTTTAAAAGTAGAAGCTCAAATTGTTTGGGTACAGACCTGGATAGTTTGACAGAACTCTGCAGGCTATCTCTGCAGTAGATCACAACTCTGCCCCCATTGTCATTTCTATCTTGTCGAAAAAGTTTATAGTTAGGGATGGAAATTTCAAGTTTTTTGGTGGCCTTCCTATGCCAGGATTCAGACACGGCTAGGACATCCGGGTTGGCAGAGTGTGCTAAAGCATTGAATAAAACAAACTCAGGGAGGAGGCTTCTGATGTTAACATGCCTGAAACCAAGGCTTTTACGGTTACAGAAGTCAGCAAATGAGAGCGCCTGGGGAATGGGAGTGGAGCTAGGCACTGCAGGGCCTGGATTAACCTCTACATCACCAGAGGAACAGAGGAGGAGTAGGATAAGGGTACAGCTAAAGGCTTTAAGAACTGTTTGTCTAGTGCGTTCGGAACAGGGAGTAAAAGGTGCAGGTTTCTGGGCACGGAATAATAGATTCAAGGCATAATGTACAGACAAGGGTATGGTAGGATGTGAATACAGTGGAGGTAAACCTAAGCATTGAGTGACGATGAGAGAGGTTTTGTCTCTAGAGACATCATTTAAACCAAGTAAGGTCACCGCATGTGTGGGAGTTGGAACAAAAGGGCTAGCTAAGGCATATTGAGCAGGGCTGGAGGCTCTACAGTGAAGTAAGACATTAATCACTAACCAAAACAGCAATGGACAAGGCATATTGACATTAGGGAGAGGCATGCGTAGCCGAGTGATCATAGAGACCAGTGAGTAGCTAGGCAAGCTGGAGACACGGCGATTCAGACAGCTAGCAGGCCGGGGCGAGCAGGCTAACAGAAGGGCCTCAGAGGGACGTCACGACGGAAGAGTCTGTTGTAGCCCCCTCAGATGGTTACGTCGGCAGACCAGTCATGATGATCGGCAGGGCTCCGTGTAGGCAGTAAAAGGGTCCAGGCCAATTGGCAAAATAGGTATTGTAGCCCAAGAAATTGGCTGATGGACCTCTTCAGCTAACAGTCGATATGCTCTAGACAGCTAGCGGGCTGCGGCTAGCAGACAAGCGGATGGGCCTTCAGGGGACGTCGCGACGGATGAGCCTGTTGAAACCCCCTCGTGCGGATTACGTCGGTAGACCAGTCGTGATGGATCAGCGGGGCTCCGTGTCGGCAGTAAAAGGGGTACAGGCCAATTGGCAAAATAGGTATTGTAGCCCAAGGAGTGGGTGATGGACCTCTTCAGCTAGCCGGGAGATGGGCCAAGCACGAGGCTAGTTCCCAGCTAACTGGTGCTTGCTTCGGGACAGAGACGTTAGCCAGGAGTAGCCACTCGGATAGCAGCTAGCTAGCTGCGATGACCCAGGTGAAAAGGTTCAGAGCTTGTGATAGGAATCTGGAGATATGGAGATTTGGTGGTGAAAAAGCAGTCCGGACAGCAGTCCCAACGTTATTGGGTCTATTGGTTGCGGAAGGCTTATTTTTAGCCTACGTATAATTTTACAAGTCCTGAATTCAATAGATTATTCCTAACTGTTTGAAATGCAGTGCATTGACCTTTAATTGTGCAAGAAAGCTTATTTACAGAAAAGGTTTAATTTTGACAAAATTAAGATATGATTTGAAGGCCATATCCTCCAACCCTAGTGTGTTTGTTTATCTGTGTATAGGTCTGAGAGCCTCTGTTGAGTGGTGAAGCTTCTGCTGTGTGTCAGTGGAATGTTGAGACATGCAGCAGCAGGCTGAGTAGAAGAGATATTAGACATAAATATTGTATGTATCCTGTAGAGTTAGATCGAGGCCGCGCCGTGATGGCTGCTCTGCTCAGCTGCAGAATTTCCACAGTGACGTTAAAATGGCCGAGATGGTCAGACATGTGTCAGCATGATGATCACTGGAGAGGTAGGAGCAGAGGGCCAAGACACACACACACACACACACTTGACATGCAAGTACACACACATACACGATACACACACAAAGTATGCAGACACACGAGTGCAAGTGGACACGCCTACTTTTCTTATTCTAATTCATTGGTAGTTTCAGCTTTGTGACACGGAGACAAGCAACAAACAGAGCGGAAGGAGAGGCAGAGAAAGAAAGACATGAGGAAGAGGGAGTGTCTCTCGACTGTAGGTAAATTAGAAAAAAAGAAGGAAGGAGACAGAGCGAGGAAGAGAGTAAAGGAAAGAGCGCCTAAGGTGTGTGTCTGATCCGTACTGACAGTTAGTAGAGGCCACGGTCTCTGTTGGCAAAGCATGCTAAAGCAGCACATTTTCACCAGCGACAAAGGTTAACTGTGGCTCACGCACACACACGCACACACACACACACACACACACACACACACACACACACACACACACACACACACACACACACACACGCACACACACGCACACACACGCACACACACACGGATGCCACGATCTTTCCAGGGGGAGCGTGAAATTGGCCATGGCATTCAGAATGGGGTTAGATAGAACCACAAACGAACACACTCTGGATTTTTGACATCACTATTAAGATAAATCCACACTCAGCAATTTCCTCTAGCAGACAATGGTTATTCCTATACCTCCCCCATCTCTAGTGATTTCAATTAATACATGTGATTATCTCCATCTCTAATCTCACAGTCATCAGTTTAGCATTATCAATCAATACCTGTGATTACTCTGTCATAGCTTATTGATTCGTAATTGATACACAGACATTATGTCAGGTCGCTCTGATTATTATTTTTCTTATACAGCTTGGTTTGATTTTATGGGGGAAGCTCACCTCATCCACTACCATACATGTTGATGCCATGGCAGCTATTTTTGGTCAGAAATCTCAACACACATCAGCTATCACGGAGAGGTGAGGAAAGATAGAGAGTGCCCAGGAATGATTCTGTGGCCATAAAATACCAACAATTCCAGAAATACCACAAAGCATCACCATTGTTGATTTCTACATAAAGAATTTTGTATTGCTATCCCAACCAGCTGCAGCTCAACACTTCACAATTCATAGAGAGAGAATGAATGCCCCCAAAAACCTTTCTCTTTCATTTGCTATGCTAATGTGTGCTGCACACATAGCTATGAGAGAGGAGAAGGAGGGAGGGGAGGGAGGAAGAAAGAAAGAGAGACGTAGAGAGGGATTTCTCTTGGAAGTGAGGAATGAAAAGCAGCTTTGATTTGTGAAGCGGTGAGGAACAAGGAGATCCAGACAGCGCATGCTAATGGAGGCCTGTTTTAACTGGCGAGGACGCCTGCTTGTGAACACACACCTCCCCAGACGGACCCGTGTTCGTTAGCGAGAGTGTGTGCCTGTGTGCGTGCATGTGTGTGTGCGGGATGTCTCAGGAGAATCCCCCCGCTGCTTCATCAGATCCACTTAATAATCACCCAACGGGAATGACGGCCTGAGCCCTGTTCAAACACCTACACACACAGATAAATAATTTAAGTCTTTAAAATCATATTCATGTCTTAGACATGCAGATACATGTATGTTTTTGTAATGCCATGTGTAACTTTGTATAACTAAAGGAAAAGAGATCCCAATGAATATATTAGTGTGTTTAAGGAGCTAGCTGACACAGAAACAGACTGTCACCCAGGCTAGATAATGTAATCTCAGTGATACCTGTGTGTGAGTGTGTCTGTGTGCGATTAATTATCTTATCTCTCTCAGTGGTTCTTCGTCTCATGCTAAACACACAGTATGTTCCCTGAGTGTAGTGTACTGTCTCCATGTTGTTTGGTGTGCAGGTACTGTACTGTTCTGTATGGGCTGACAGGCACTGTACTGTTCTGTATGGGCTGACAGGCACTGTACTGTTCTGTGTGGGCTGACAGGTACTGTATTGTTCTGTGTGGGTTGACAGGCACTGTACTGTTCTGTATGGGTTGACAGGTACTGTATTGTTCTGTATGGGTTGACAGGTACTGTATTGTTCTGTATGGGCTGACAGGCACTGTACTGTGCTGTATGGGTTGACAGGTACTGTATTGTTCTGTATGGGCTGACAGGCACTGTACTGTTCTGTATGGGCTGACAGGCACTGTACTGTTCTGTATGGGTTGACAGGTACTGTATTGTTCTGTATGGGCTGACAGGCACTGTACTGTGCTGTATGGGTTGACAGGTACTGTATTGTTCTGTATGGGCTGACAGGCACTGTACTGTGCTGTATGGGTTGACAGGTACTGTATTGTTCTGTATGGGCTGACAGGCACTGTACTGTTCTGTATGGGTTGACAGGTACTGTATTGTTCTGTATGGGCTGACAGGCACTGTACTGTTCTGTATGGGTTGACAGGTACTGTATTGTTCTGTATGGGCTGACAGGCACTGTACTGTGCTGTATGGGTTGACAGGTACTGTATTGTTCTGTGTGGGCTGACAGGCACTGTACTGTTCTGTATGGGTTGACAGGTACTGTATTGTTCTGTATGGGCTGACAGGTACTGTACTGTTCTGTATGGGTTGACAGGTACTGTATTGTTCTGTATGGGCTGACAGGCACTGTACTGTGCTGTATGGGTTGACAGGTACTGTATTGTTCTGTATGGGCTGACAGGTACTGTACTGTTCTGTATGGGTTGACAGGTACTGTATTGTTCTGTATGGGTTGACAGGCACTGTACTGTTCTGTATGGGTTGACAGGTACTGTATTGTTCTGTATGGGTTGACAGGTACTGTATTGTTCTGTGTGGGCTGACAGGCATTTATTATAGTGGCTTCCTATCTCTGTCTAGCCCGGATGTTACCTGGTAAGGAGATATTGTGGAGAGACTTGGTGTGTGTTCCTCTTCTTTTCTCCTGTCACCTCTCTCTAACTCACTCTCTCTCTCTCTCTCTCTCTCTCTCTCTCTCTCTCTCTCTCTCTATTTCTCACTCTCACTCACTCTCTCTCTCTCTCTCTCTCTCTATTTCTCTCTCTCTCTCTCTCTCTCTCTCTAACTCACTCTCTCTCTCTCTCTCTCTCTCTCTCTCTCTATTTCTCACTCTCACTCTCTCTAACTCTCTCTCTCTCTCTTTCTCTCTTTTTCTCTCTTTCTCTCTCTCTTTCTCTCTATTTCTCTCTCTCTCTCACTCTCTCTTTCTTTCTCTCTCTCTCTCTCTCTATTTCTCTCTCTATTTCTCTCTCTCTTTCTCTCTCTCTCTATTTCTCTCTCTCTCTCTCTCTCTCTCTCTCTCACTCTCTCTCTCTCTCTCTCTCTCTCTCTCTCTTTCTCGCACTCACTCAATTCAATTCATGGGGCGTTATTGGCATGGGAAACATATGTTAACATTGCCAAAGCAAGTGAAATAGATAAACAAAAGTGAAATAAACAGTAACAAATTAACAGCAAACATTACACTCACAGAAGTTCCAAAGGAGTAGAAACATTTCAAATGTCATATTATATATATATTCAGTGTTGTAACGATGTGCAACAGGAACCAATCTTGCTGCTGTGATGGCACACTGTGGTAATTCACCCAATAGATATAGGAGTTTATCAAAATTGGATTTGTTTTATAATTCTTTGTGGGTCTGTGTAATCTGAGGGAAAGATGTGTCTCTAATATGGTCATTCATTTGGCAGAAGGTTAGGAAGTGCAGCTCAGTTTCCACCTCATTTTGTGAGCAGTGTGCACATAGACTGTTTTCTCTTGAGAGCCAGGTCTGCCTACGGCGGCCTTTCTCAATAGCAAGGCTATGCTCACTGAGTCTGTACATAGTCAAAGCTTTCCTTAATTTTGGGTCAGTCACAGTGGTCAGGTATTCTGTCACTGTGTACTCTCTGTTTAGGGCCAGATCAAATTTTAGTTTGCTCCGTTGTTTTGTAAATTCTTTCCAATGTGTCAAGTAATTATCTTTTTGTTTTCTCATGATTTGGTTGGGTCTAATTGTGTTGCTGTCCTGGGGCTCTGTGGGGTCTGTTTGTGTTTGTGAACAGAGCCCCAGGGCCAGCTTACTTAGGGGGCTTTTCTCCAGGTTCATCTCTTTGTAGGTGATGGCTTTGTTATGGAAAGTTTGGGAATCGCTTCCTTTTAGGTTGTAGAATTTAACGTTTTTTTCCTGGATTTTGATTATTAGTGGGTATCGGCCTAATTCTGTTCTGCATGCATTATTTGGTGTTTTACATTGTACACAGAAGATATTTTTGCAGAATTTTGCATGCAGTTTGGTGTTTGTCCCATTTTGTGAATTCTTGGTTGGTGAGCGGACCCCAGACCTCACAACCATAAAGGGCAATGGGTTCTATAACTGATTCAAGTATTTTTTGCCAGATCCTAATTGGCATGTCGGATTTGATGTTATCTTTTGATGGCGTAGAAGGCCCTTCTCGCCTTCTTGCCATGTCTCTCAGATCGTTCACAGCTTTGCCGAAGTTACCTGTGGTGCTGATGTTTAGCCCGAGGTATGTATAGTTTTTTGTGTGCTCTAGGGCAACGGTGTCTAGATGGAATTTGTATTTGTGGTCCTGGCGACTGGACCTTTTTAGGAACACCGTTATTTTTGTCTTACTGAGATTTACTGTCAGGGCCCAGGTCTGACAGAATCTGTGCAGAAGATCTAGGTGCTGCTGTAGGCACTCCTTGGCTGGGGACAGAAGCACCAGATCATCAGCAAACAGTAGACATTTCACTTCAGATTCTAGTAGGGTGAGGCCGGGTGCTGCAGACTGTTCTAGTCCCCTCACCAATTCGTTGATATATATATGTTGTAAAGGGTGGGTCTCTCTCTCTCTCTCTCTGCTGTTACCCCATCTCCTACAGTCTCTTTCTCTCTCTCTCTCTCTCTCTCTCTCTCTCTCTCTCTCTCTCTCTCTCTCTCCTCCCCCTGTCTCGCTCTTACTATCTCTCCATCTCTCTCTCTCTCTCTCCCTCACTCACTCTCTGTCTCTCTCTCTTTCTCTCTCTCTCTCTCTCTTTCTCTGGGTTAGTGATTCCCTGTGGACTTGAGGCCCTCCACTCAGCAGGACTTTCAGCCCCAATCTGCCTCAATGTGTCTTCTTCCCCCCTCCATCTCTCTCTTCTTCCCCCTTTCTATCTCCCGCTCCCCCTTTTCTTTCTCTTCCTGTCCTGCCTCTCCCTCTCTATAAGCTATCCCTCCTCCTACCCACTCATTCTCCTCGTCCCTCATCCCTCCCTCCCTCTCTCTCTCCTTCCTCCATCTCTCAGTGTGTCAGACAGCGGCGTAGCAGCACAGGTTTGTCTGTGTGTGAGTGTGTGCATGTGTCACCAGGGAGCCCCATGTTTTTTAATACATTTTTAATCATTCCATTTGATGCTCCTCTTGTCCACCATAATTTGTACTGACTGCTGAACAGAATCAAAGACCATCGGAGCTTCAGCGCCAACACAAAAATACATTTTCATTCCTTGTCTTTTTTCCTCTACGCCTCACACCTCAACATGCTTGTTTTGACATAAAAGTGGCCTATTTTAACGATGCTGTTGTTGAAAGTCACTTTTAATTTCCCTACCTGATTTCCCTATGGTGTGTCTGTACATTTCAATGTGAATACAGGAGAGTGAGGGGTGGAGTTTTATATATTCACGACACAATGGCAACACAATGAATGACATCCGATTGTGAATGTGTACTGTTTCTCTCTTTAATAAAAGGTGCAGAAGGGGAATATGTTGTTTGTGCTCTATTCTACCTGTGTTGCTCTCTGTTGTCAATGCTCTTGTCTAACAGAGGTCCTCTGAGATGTCCGTTTTGTTTTAATAGAATAGGAAAAAAACGCTTTATATTTACAGTTACCGTAAAACATACATTTGATAAATTTTTTCGTTCTGTTTGTCTGTTAATTATTTATGTGTGTGTGTTACAGTGCCAGCGCTGTGCCCCGCTCTACAATGACAAACCCTTCAGGTCAGGTGACCAGGTCCAAGCCTACAGCTGTCGACCATGTGACTGCCATGGCCACGCCCTTTCCTGTCACTATGACATCACAGCTGACGCCCACCCCACTGAACACTACAGAGGAGGGGGAGGGGTGTGTGACGACTGTATGCACAATACTACAGGTATGTAACTATACTGAACAAAAATATAAGCACAACATACAACAATTTCAAAGATTTTACTGAGTTACAGTTCATATAAGGAAATCAGTCAATTGAAATAAATTAATTAGCCCCTAATCTATGGATTTCACATGACTGGGAATACAGATATGCATCTGTTGGTCACAGATACCTTAAATAAACACTAGTGGCGTGGATCATAAAACCAGTCAGTATCTGGTGTGACCACCTTTTGCCTCATGCAGCGTGACACATCTTGATCAGCAGGTTGATTGTGGCCTGTGGAATGTTGTCTCACTCCTCTACAATGGCTGTGCGAAGTTGCTGGATATTGGCGGGAACTGTAACACGCTGTCATACACGTCGATCCAGAGCATCCCAAACATGCTCAATGTGTGACATGTCTGGTGAGTATGCAGGCCATGGAAGAACTGGGATATTTTCAGCTTCCAGGAATTGTGTACAGATCCTTGCTACATGGGGCCGTTTATTACCATGCTGAAACATGAGGTGATGGCTGCTGAATGAATGGCACGAAATGGGCCTCAGGATCTCATCATGGTATCGCTGTGCATTCAAATTGCCATCAATAAAATGCAGTTGTGTTTGTTGTCCATAGCTTATGCCTGCCCATACCATAACCCCACCATGGGGCACTCTGTTCACAACGTTGACATCAGCAAATCGCTCGCCCACACAACGCCATATACACGCGGTCTGCAGTTGTGAGGCCGGTTGGACGTACTGCCAAATTCTCTAAAATGATGTTGCAATCGACTTATGGTAGAGAAATGAATATTAAATTATCTGGTAACAGCTCTTGAGGACATTCCTGCAGTCAGCATGCCAATTGCACGCCCTCTCAAAAGTTGAGACATCTGTGGCATTGTGTTGTGTGACAAAACTGCACATTTTAGAGTGGCCTTTTATTGTCCCCAGCTCAAGGTGCCCCTGTGTAATGATCATGCTGTTTAATCATCTTCTTGATATGCCACATCTGTTAGGTGGATGTATTATCTTGGCAAAGGAGAAATGCTCACTAACAGGGATGTAAACAAATGTATAAACAGGATTTGAGAAAAAAATATGTTTTTTGTGTGTATGGAACATTTCTGGGATCTTTTATTTCAGCTCATGAAACAT